>NW_006921484.1:3325-161671 GCF_000392275.1 Phaeoacremonium minimum UCRPA7 | reverse complement strand
GGCGGTAGTGGCGGCCGAGCCTCGACGTCGATCTCATATCCTGGCGGACGGGGCGGAATCGGCGGCGGGTTGGCCATTATTCGGGAGTTCGGAGGAGTTCAGAGTCTATCGACAATACCCAAAACAGCAAGGAGATGCGCCCTCGCTTTCTATGAATTCTTGACAATGAATCTAAAGAGGTTGATCTACACAGAGCGACAAGAGGATACAGTTTGGGAAGTTCGCGACGTTGGCGCCGCCCTCCGCCATTTTATCATGGCGCGGTAGTTCAAGAGCCTCAAGGGTCCCCCTCAGGCTAAGGGGGGCCTCCTCTATTGTCCACGGCATCCATCCAACGAGCTGTCAAATCTGCCCTGTGGCCCCCGGCTCTTCATGCCTCGAAGAGGACGCCTGCCATCAATAGTCCAACTCAGCTGCAGCGGGCCTAGTCCGGACTGGCTCTAGAGAAGCGGAATTATTGACAATTTGACGGCCCATTCTAGAACGGCTGGGCCTGTTTTTAGGCTCGCAACACCAGACGAACGCTTTCCGCTCCCAAACCACATCAAACCCCTGTGCAGGAGTGGGATGGGCTGGCTCGCCGGATAGGCCTAAATAGGCGTGAGGAGCGACGTTGAGAAAGACAATTAGATGGTGGCGTCTTGCTCGAGAGGCTTAGTTCTCTGGCCTGTTCGCTTGACTCGCCGAAATAAGCGATGCGATGTTGTTATTGGCGGTTTATCACTGATAATCCACTATGCCAAGCAACCCAGCCGCTGCTGGCACCAGTCTACACCAAGCTTTCGTGATCACGATGGGCTCGGACTTGCATGAACAAGGCAGCTTGGGGGTGACATACCAGGGAACATGGAAACGCCACGCGATCAACAGCTTCGGTGGCTGAGATGCCTTCTTCGTAACGCCTTCATTATCATCCAATACAGTAGCTTATTATCGAACCATGCTCCTTAATCAATACACGTCAACTATCATCATGCTGCCCCTCATGTTCCATATCCCAAGGCCCTGCCTGTACCATTAATGTAAACCTTTTCAAGACATCGACCCCATCAACGCCTGTGTCACCCAATGCTATTCACACCATTTTTGATGTTCTTTGAGACCATCATGCAAAGCTGTCTTCTGCATGCCATCTGCTCTCCTCCATTGTCCCATTCTCCTTTGGATCTTCTACTCCCTCATAGTCGGTAGGATCAATCCTAGTCCCGTCCTTGTTTAGTACAAGACCTCGTGCTGCTAGTTCTTTCCATATCGAGTCTTTGACCTCACAGATATCTCTCCTGAGACGCAGCCCGTCTAGCTTTTTCAGCCATTGGCACCTCTCTACAAATACGTGCTCATACAGCCGCCTGCGAATTCTAGTGTCGAGGTCGAGCCGGTTGCAATACGTCGCATCTCTCTCGGCGTCGGCATCTGGCAGTCTGAACAGATCCACAGCATCAGCGGTATCCCCGTGGACGAGCACCTGCAACGGAGCGTAGAAGCCTTGAGTTATCGGGTTGTCCCGCAGGTCGACTTCAGACAAAAAGGGAAACTCGGCCATGACCTCTACAACTGATAAGGAATGTGCGAGGCGATTGCCAGCAAGCAGCAATCGCTTCAACCGGGGAATGCAGCGCAAGCAATTGATGTCCGTGAGCGCATTGAAGTTGAGGTTAAGTGCTCGTAGGTTAGGCATCATCTCGCCAAGATCCTCGGGCAGAGACTGCAAGCCGCAGTTGGCGAGATCTAGAAGCTGGAGACTGAGGAAATCAATCCGAGGATCAAAAGCTTCGAGGCGGTTACCAGACAAGAATAGTTTCCGGACCTCATAAGCACTTTGAAGAAAAGACATGTCAAGGGCCGTGGGCCCTCGCTGCTCCCTTAAAGACAATGAGTCTAGGCGTCGAACCTTGGACAAGCCTGTGAGCCTTGCAATACAATTGCGGTCCGCATGTAGAAGCTTGAGAGATGGCATAAGTCTAACATCAAGGCTGTTGAAATTGTTGTCGGTGATTGTGAGCCGCCTTAAAGACGTCATCGGTTGTGCCTGGTCCAGTTGCAAATCATCCAGTTGATTTCCTTTGAGATTCAGAACCTCAAGAGAGCCAAGTTGGTCTAGGTTCTCCAGTTTTGTAATCCTATTTCCCTCTAGGTCGAGCTCCGTCAATCGTTGTAACGCCGTAGCATCGAAGTCGACGGATTCAATCAGATTTCCGCGAGCTCGCAACGCCTGCAGCCCATCATGATACAGAATACCATCTAGGGATGTCAGGTTATTGTTATCAGCAACCAGACCCCGCAGATGTACCATGTCTCGGAAGACAGATAGACTCTTGATGTCGTTGTTTGACACATCCACATACTGCAAGTTCATCAGATGACCCCATGATGTCAGGTCTGATAGGTGATTGTTGGTGATCTTGAATTCGCGAACAGAGGTCGGAACTCCATCGAGATTACGGATCACATTATCGGATGCATCCACTCTGACCAGACTGCCACAAAACTCATTCAACATGTGAAGGCTGGAAAGGCGCTTATTGTGAATGTCAAGCTCTTTCATGTCTTCCCAGTATGGCTCAAATGGCTCTACCTCAGACAATCTGTCCACCAAATCTCTCACTGTCAAGGACATGGTTTTCTTAGATCCTTCACCAGTAATAAGATGGTTGTCACCGACCACGTAGCTAACCTCAAGCCCATAAGACTGGTCGGGTTGCGCAGTGTAGTCTGAGAGAGGAGTAAGCGAAAGCGTCCCAACATATTGCCCAATGATATGGGCATTCTCGGGCCTTGGATGGGGGCTCGGGCGAGCTGGAGTGGTAACGATCAAGCTGAGGCTGGTCTGCCTCTGATCGGATACAACAGAGCCCAGAGCGCTGTTGTCCCGTACGAGGCTGACCTCACGGGTATTTCGTGAGGCGGTCTCTGGCCTAGAGTCTTCATCCTGCTCATCAATGCGGGAAACTGGGCGAGGCATGAACGCCTGGCTTCTGACAGAATGGTGTCGAGATGGGTGCCTGGAGTTGCTTCGCGACGTCGCCGTTTCGTTTCTGGTCGATGACTTGATTGATATAGTTCTTCGTCCACGTTGCGACTCGTTTTGGGACAGGTATCCATTGATCGATGACTCCCCCGAAGTTGACGTATCCTCTTGCTCATCAAAATCTCCCCGAACAGCGTCCTGGATTATTGAGGCAATTGGGGAAGAGAAGCTGATTGTCAAGTTCCTGCGCTTCGGAGAAGGTGAGTTTAACCTGTCTTCATGGATAGTTATCTCATGCTCGACATCTTCATCATCAGTCTCTACGAATTTTCGCATCATTTTGCTCGGCGACCGTAAATTCCCAGCCTTTTGAGTCAGCTTGGTATCAGTGCTTTGGATCGATTCTGTGGTAGTGACTACAGCCGTCTCTTTCACGACGGTAGTTCTTGTCGACTTGAAAGGACTAGCGCGAGAGACGTCCGGTGAATCATCCTCTGGGTGAACATTGGTCTTGCGAGCAGTTGGGAGGTTGAGATTCTGCATCTCCCTAGTGGCATCGACAGAGAGGTCGGGGATCTCTGCGAAAGGATCACCCTCGCTGCCCTCTGATGGTAGAATGTTGCTTACCCTGTTGCGAATTGGGCTCTCAGATTTCTTTTTTATCCATATATTGCGTTCTCTGTCCAAGAACATATTGCCAACCTGATCAGGTATGAGATGAGACACGCTTTCAGGGGCAATCGTTTTCCTCGTCTCCGAACTTCGAGACGAGCCAGTCGGAATAGAACGCGCAGTAGATGTTCCTGATGCACTTGAGCCATTGGAAGGGAACCGGTCATCAATACTTTGAGGCCCGTCTGGAACAGCTTTTTTTCTCCGACGACTGTCTGTAATCCGTATGTTCGGGGGATCGCTGACAATCTCGCTATCCTCAAGGTTGAGCTTTGCACCATGACTGTACATGGATGCTTGCCTTCCTTGAGATGCTTCAGTGTTACCACCTCGGAGAGCTTCCTGAGCTAAGCCTAGTGATCTGATGGATGAGGTGATTATGTCTCCCATATCACTACGCTCTTCGTACTTTTTGAGACGGCTCGCGAGCTCCGGGTCTTCCTGCCGCGTTGACATCCAAGTAGCTGGGCGCCCTTCGCGACTTGGTGGCCTTGAGAATGGCTCCTTTGTAGATTCTTCGAAAGAATCCTCCACGTTTTCGGCATTGGCCTGTTGTCCAGCATTTTCTGCCTCGGATTCTTCAACACTTGCTAGACCGCTCTGGAGTCCAGCTCTGCCGCGTATCATTTCCATGATCTTATTGGCTTCATTGATGAAATCTTCTGTCTTGATTGAAGGCTTTCGGTCCGTTTCAAGTACGACAGCCATGGATCGCACAACTACTTTTTCCGATTCATTTTGTATTTCAATATCATCGGTCTGTGTAAAAGTACCTTCTTCATAAGGATGATCTTCTCTCTGAATTGATAACCTCTGACTAGGCGTGGGAGTGCGCGGCCGTAGAATTTGTCGTTGAGCAAGGACACTGGCATCGGCAAGTTGTTGAAGGTCGCCGTTGCGAGCATCCTTCCGCTTTCGCCCTATGATGGATTGCATTTGTTTGTGAGTCAGCTGAACTGAATCGATAGCAGCGTCGTCGACCCCATATGCTATGTCAGATTTATGGAGAGTTCTACGCCGCTTGGGTGTAGGATCTTTCGAAGGGGAAGTTCGTGGCCGCTTGCTCTCCGACCCACTGTCGCGCTTTTGAGGGGTTGCGAGGACTTCAGGAGCGCCGCGTGATGAAATAGCAGCATGTGAGTTGACTCCACTATTGTCTCTCGAGTGCTGCCCGTTAGACCATTGGGACGAGGTTGCTGTTGTTGATCTCTGTCGTCGTCTTTGAATTCGAAGGATATCTTCCTCCTGCGGCAACGAAGCCTGCCGATAATTGAAGATTGGCGCCTGACTCTGCGTAGAGTCGTCTTCTGGACTTTGGGTTTCTTGATCATGCTCCGAGTTGTCGTTTGAGTTGTATGAGAAGTCTTCATCAAACACATATCCGTCCAGATGTCCTGCGCCGAACTGACTGACAGATCTCGAAGATGACTGAGTCTTTTCAGGATGGCTTCTGAACGCCTGTGAATCTGATGCATCTTTACTTGACATTTCCAAGGCATGCTTGTTGATAACACTTCCACGACTGTCGCTACCAGATGCTTGAGAGCTATTTTGTTCCTCGAATTGGCTGATACGTCTCAGTAATGTCTGGTTCGTGAAAGTATCATATGGGCCAAAGAGCTTTAGGGGACTTCCAGAGCTGCCTTGACCATGCTGGGCTCGCTTTTCGGGGCTCGGATGGGGTGCCCGGGGCAATGACGGGCTTTGGGAGAGGAGGTGTTCGATATCATCTACTGGATCATTTATGCGGAGAGTCGGAAACTGCTTTGGGGTACTAGCCTGCAGAGATTCCTCAGGGAGCATTTCCGAAGTATCATTCCCGATCGGTGGACTCAGCGGTCGGTGACGGAATGAGCCGTCTGCCGAGCGACCACCTCGGCGGAAGTTGATGAAACCACCGAGCTTCTCGTAGTCTTCTGTATTCTCGATATTATAAGACTTCGCTTCGGCGTTTGTTGCACCATCACCCATCTTGCTAAAATCACCACTGGCCAAGACCATCTGGTTTCTTCGCAGTTTTTCGAGGCGTTTCTTGAGCTCATCCGGAGGTAAATCCATGGGTGCAAAACTGACTTTCCCGTCCTGCGAATTATGACGTGAAATTAAGATCGGGCTAAAGTCTTCATTGCGAACGACACTTTGTCCGCTGACTTTTCTGGACTCGTCTTGTTGTTGGTTATATTGATATAGCGATGTTTGGGAAAATTGCGAGTATCCTTGTGCGACCGCGGCCTCGTCTCCGGCCTCGTTTCCAGCCTCTTCATCTATGGAATTGATTGAAGACTGGTCGCGCTCTTCAGGTATCTCATCCATCCTTGTGTACTTCACATTTCGAGACTTTTCGAGATGAACTTCACCAGGTAAGGTCTGCATCACTGATTCATCAACATGAATGTCGAACGTTGAATTGCCTTGGCCGTAAGGAGGGGGGCTCGACGGCATTGTCGACTCGTGTTGTTGCCGGTGGTCTTCATCACTCTGTTCTCCAGTCGTACTTCGAGGCGCCGAGGGTGGCCTGAAGATATCCTCCAATCCTGTCCCGGCTGATGTAAATAAATCGCGCTGATCTCCGTAGGGAAGATTGCCTTGCAGAAGCCTTCGTCTCCATTCCGGAGTATGGCCCTTGTCTTTCGCTGGGGACGCGCTCTGTGACTTGTGCTGTACTGTGTTATGAACCACAGAGCTGATGGACGAAGCTGAGACGGAGCGACTCGTAACACGACCGCGCTCCGTGGGCTTGATTTCTTGTGAAAGTTTCGAGGGAGAGCGTAGCGAAGCTATCGGGATGTTGATGTCGTTCTGGCTTCGTTCGCTTAAAATATTGCTATTGTCGTGTGTTGCCGAGGGTATTTTCCTACTTCCACTGCCGAAACGCGGTATCTTACTGCCGCTGGATCGGAACTTAGAAGGGGTTGTACCGTTCCTTGTCGCGCTCCCCGCGGACTCGCCAGGCGGTGGAGATGCGTCAGATCCAGGTTGGGAAACCCAATCCTCTGAAAGGGAGTCGAGCCACGCGTGGTCCATGGCTACTGTATATGTTAAGATAGCGGATCACTGAATGATCAACTCTGCGACTCCACATCCATGAAGAAAAGATACAAAATAGACAGGCGAGACTGTTGAATTGCGGGGTGTAAATGCTCGTCGAAGGATTAAAGTAAACGGTGAATTGGCTTAACCTTGAGGATTGAAAAGAATGAGGAAATGAGAGTATTCGCGTGATATAGAAGCGAGGCAATTCCCATACGCAATGGAATTGAGGCTCTGTATTGGAGCGGTGGTCGTTACCTCTTTCGATGTTTCTGACCGGCGCCGGATCGCGTCTGGACCGTTTTGCGAATCCTAACGAAAACATGTGGCACTTGCTCTGATTGGCGAAAACAATGGTTGTCGTGGCAACCTTGGACCTAAGTCCCCCAAGCGTCACTTGGTCCGTGCGGGGCCGAATCTCAACCGACTACCTTGTCAGTGGTACCTCAGTACTTACCCAAGACACAAAGGGTCTGTAGCTTTAGGGTTCTTCAGATGATTTGCTTTCCGCTTTGATGCGTCGCGAACGAATGGTGGTTGACCCTCGTAACTTGACCTTATTGCTGAAATCCTGCTAGTAATTCTCAACAGAAACGGCTTTGTGCTAGGGATTGGCAGCGCATCTTGCTCAATCATGTGATATATCACGCTTAATTCACGTGGAGGCGCGTAAAGTGCTTGCAGCTGCCTTGGCGCGTTGCCCCGTGTCGACCGCGATTTCCCAAGTTTGGGCAAGCAGCGCTGGCCCGAGCGTTCGCCAGGCGACTGAACCTCAGTCTTTCAGCCTTTGACGACGACATCCACATCCTCCACCCAGCGATGACATACACAGGCGCATTCGACATCAAAGATGTGCGAAACTGGGAATTACGGGAGCTGGAGCTGGTTCCAAACTGAGGAGCTGGGAGATGAGCCGATGTATTGCGAAGCATCTCACGCACCCGACGATGTCATTTGTTCCGGCTCAGAGGATGATTATTACGAGTCTGCGACGGCTCGACGGCTTCGCTACGAGGCCCAGGCACTACGATATCTCAACGGAGACCAGCCTATCTTGATTTCGGCTTCACTGAAGGGACCTTTCAGTAAGGATAGCGGATGGACGAATCCTTGGCGGTCGAAGCGTGCAAAAGTTGCCAGAACGAAAACGCCCCCCAAACCGACGGGGAAAGATGAAGTCGTCATTCCTGGAACAACGAGCCATGTGCTGGAAGTTGACGATGAAGAATCCGAAGAGGAGGTCAATCGCTTTGGGGAGCTGCGACGGTTGCCAAAAGCCTCTCAATTTGAAAATAATGAGCTATCAAGCACCCAGGCCACGAGTCTCTATCCCCTGCCGAGTCCTGGCAGTACGCATGCACCATCAGTCATCTCCAATCCATATATGGATGCTTCTACGCTGAATAGAGTACAAAGATGGAGGGACAATGTCAAGACTACCGCTGCGTCAAAGGAGCCATTCTGGGCTCCCAACGTTAATGGAAACAATCAACCAGGAGCGAAAAAGAGGCCGCCGGACTCAGAGTGGCTTAAGAAGAAGGTTGCAAAACGCACCAAGTGTGACGTGGACTTTTCATCCTCAATCAACTCGCCAATTGATACAGTTGTTGGAAACCGCACTGCTCATCCATCAACAAGTGCAAAAACAACAATGGGATCGAGCACCAGCAATGATTTGACGACTGAGAATAACTCAGCTGTTCAACACGAAATCCTTGAGCTTGTTGAAAATGGTACAAGAAGACCAACGAAGCATCTTGGGAGGCAGGCTAAACCGCAAATCGCTTCACCCCCCGATGTGCCAATTCTGGATGTGTCAATGACGGTGAGAGAACTGTCACTACCTTCCAGGACAAAGCAAAGAGATGACCGAGCATTGTCGCCTGCCGTTCTCACACTAAGAAATCCCTCGAGTCACCCCTCAGGATCTCAACCCGCACTTGGGCGTTCACTTTCAGGTGCACCTAATAACCGAGCAAGTTCTCTCACCCAAGATCCACAGATAAAACCCGAGAGCTCTCATGAAGCGGAGAAAATGTGGAGGAAGTGGTCCTCCCAGCAGGATGCACCTTCAGCTCGATTGAAAGTTACATTGACACAGGAGCATCGTGATTCATCGTCTGACAGTGGCGAGGAAGACACAGCAGCGGACACCGAGGGAGATCTTTCATCTGCCGATGATGATATTGAACATTCTGCCAAGCTTGAAACTCAACAAGACAGCAGCTTTCTTTATCGGACTAAGGTGAAGCAAGGCAAGCTATCTTCTCCACAGACTCTCCAGCCTGCCACGGTACAAAGAGCCGCGTCAACCTCCTCGTTGTCTTCGTTATCATCTCTATCTTCTTCCCTATCTGATGAGACAGTGTCGTCGGATGAGGACCAACCGCTAGCGCCATCAGATCCTACAGACATTCATGCAGCGACTGCCGACAAAAGCCATGTTGCAGACACTGGGACTGAAATGGCAGCTGTGGATGTTAGGAAAGCCAGCAAAGTCGGTTCACAAGCTGACAATGAGTCGTCTGCTGAACGACTGGACTTCTTGTTATCGGACACGTCATCTCTCACATCTCTGGAATTACCCCCTGGTGTGGAGCAGAAAGTTGACACCAGTCACCTTCTCATTCCCAGCAGCAGTCAACAGATTGAAGAGAACCTTGGCAACGAGACTGAGGCCATAGTAGAGTCAATGTCTCTTGTAGAGGTTTTAAGTCACAATGATAACGGAGACTTGGGAAAGATGATGCCGTCACAGCCGCCTCATGTAAGAGATATGGTCACAGGACAGGATGATACATTGTCTCCGGGAGATGATGGATTTCGACAGAAGACGCAGAGTCCTTGGATAAAACAGCCCCAGGAAATTGTCTATCGTCCACAAGAAATTGTCGAAGCGAATGACGGAAGCCAATTTGAGCCCAGAGGATCTTCATTTGCTCACTTACGAGAGGCGAACCATGGCGAATTGGGTGTGAAGAGTCAAGAAACAACGGACCCCGTTGGAGCCTCTCTTAGCCAGGCTGAAGTCCACTGCATTTTCAACAGTGACATTGTTCCTTCGCCCGAAGTCTCTCGCGTAGGACAGGAGGTTCATTCGCAGACAACAGGTTTCCTAGGTCTAGATATCATCGCGAGCCAAGCACTCAGCGCTGTCAGAAACTTATTTCCATGGAACGATAATGACGCACATTTGAATATGCCACCGTCTCAGGATACGATTTCGACATCTTCACCTGATAGGCAGTTGCTTTCGGAGTCGTTCGACCGATCAGGGTCACCGGAGAGGCTGGAAGGGATTCTACAGCAGACAACTCCAAATATCAACCGACCATCCACCCCTGATGCATCGCAGTCAGCAATCTCCGAGCTAGCTTCGTCGATCAGACCGTTTTCGAATTTCTTGACGCCCTCTCCTGTCAAGCAATGGAAGCCTAAACGGACGTCACTTGCCAGTGGAAGTCGGCTGCCTAGCACCCAAGTATTGGCCGATGCTGCTACTTCCAATCCATGGACTAATACCTCTTCCGTGAAGTCAAGCCGGCGAGTTTCTTTTGCTCCATTACCTGGTGAAGAGGCCAGGGATGCAGATGATGACGGCAACAAGGAGAACGAAGAAGCTGAATCCGAGTTGCCTGCACGGCCAGCCAACCATAGTCTCAAGAAAGCTAGCTCAGCAGTACGAGCTGTATCACCACCGCTCCTGACCCACTCCGAGGATATGCAAGATCACGATCATAGATTCGCAGCTCATTTTCAGGCCATGGCAAAGAAGGATCGAGTGCCACGGCTGGGGCGCAGATTACTACCCACTGCGTCTCAGCAGGTGCTTGGCAGCCCAGCTGTCGGAGCAATGGCAGAAGCATTTATCGAAGCAGAACAAATCAAGGCCAACTCAAAGGATGGCATGCTAGCAACCCCTAGCCCCCATGAGCAGGAGCAAGAAGCTGTTGCTCCTCTACTCAATGAAGAGTCAGTAGACGATGTCAGTGCTGTCATAGATAACCTAGGCGACTTCCTGAATGCCTGGGATGTCGATGCTGAGCTCGCAGAAGCCCGTCCGCCAATACTTCCAGCTGTAGGCGCTAGCCAGATGACTGGATTGGAAGTCAACGCCTGGAGCACTTGAATAATATCGTCGCGGGTGGACATCATCATTGGACCCATGTCTTTGAGAACGCTGACTAAACTCTGGCATAACTATGACTAGGCCGAAGGATCGTTTGAGAGGGACTATGAACCACTATTTCTGGCGAGTACGCCGGACATGATACTGTCATCAGGATGTTTTTAGCAAGGTGTTCAGGTTCAGAGAACATATGCTCCGTGTGTTGCTTTACGATGTGCTGAAATTAGCAATTACCAAAACTATAATGATATTAACAAACATTACTATACCCTTCAAATCCGAGGTGTACTGCTGAAAACCGTGATGCTAAAACTTCCCACTCAAGGGCCGTGAACGAGTTACTCTGATTTCGTCAGAACTCACATGGCACCTGGACAAACAAATAGGGGCTCCAGGAGGTAGCAAGGGGGTGAGTCCTCTACCTAGTCTCTCTTTTTGCACATGCGATCATCCCACGATCCGTTTGGATAGACGATCACGAAGTGGCACAAGACGGTGAGAGGTGAGTGATCAATACATTGCGGTGAGCTCTGCGAGTCGCCGCTCACATGGGGTAACCAGGCCAGGTCGGTGAATGTTTAGGTCGGGTTCATTCTCCTTACGTTCACCGACGTCGATATCAAAGTCAACTTCGACACTAGCCTGGGACAAGGTTTGAGCCGTGCGGCTCAAGGCCTAGGTAGACCCATGTAGATGCCGAACTTGAGGTTCTATGACAATTCCGAGGGTAGACATGTGGGCGGCTACCAAGGCCATTATTGGCTGGTGATAAATTGTTGGGGGTTGAACAAGAAAATCGATCTGATAAGAGACCATGATGTTTCTAGGTACATGCAAGCGCGAGGAGAAAATGTACAGTAGTGTCTGATATCAATACCGTACAAGTAGAGATCTCTTCTGCGATCACATTTTTAGAAGTGAGAGTTGACTGGGGTGGCAAGTTTTTCTTATCAGATGCAGAGGTGTTGTAGGGTTCCTGCCAAAGTAGGAAAGCATAGAGTTGAGGATGTGACAACCACAAGTCGCTTACGTGCGGCTGTTCCTGGATCCAGACGGGAAAAGCAAGACAATAGAGAATCAAGGTGGTGTGAAAGCGTATACACTAGGAAAGTGAGATATCCTCCACAGTATGTACTGCAAGTTGGGATCCTCAGGGGTTAAGACAGTCAATCTGTGATCAATATTGTTCGCTCATGGGGGGTGTCTCTAGACAACTCTCACAGAAGGCCTTATTTGCTCGCCTGGAAACCCTTGTGCAACGATCAATCTGACACACGTCTGTCAGAGGAATGCGTGGTCTTGCATGCGATTCTGGAAGACGACTTCTCATAATTGTGCTGGCGGGCACGTTGCCAGTTGATTGGCGGTCAGCGCGTTTTCGGCCTGCAAGAAGCTATGTTGGGCATGTCCCCCTCATGAACCCTCGGAGCCGATTCAACCAGACGACATTCCCCACTGATAAATGCTTGGAACGAGAGAGATTTAACGGGTATATGGCGAAAGTGATAGATCAGAAAACGATGCCCCGAAACGCCGTATCTTTCAGGGCTGGTCTGTGGAAAAGTCACCGCAGAGTAGTGGTGGATGGACAGGGGCATCGAGCGAGCCGTGCCGTCGGGCTCACTGTCCGGGATCACTTGCACAGGATTCCGCTCACCGGTCTGCCGAGGTGTGGCCCAAGTCTGGTCCCCCAATGCGTCTAAACCCCTCGCATTGGGACATTGGCAGCTAGAGGCGTTGAGGCTCGAGGGAATTTCTAATGTATCTATCAGTGATTTCAGTGGCATGTTATTGTTGCCAATTGGCAATATGCTAAGGAAAACACGGCGAGACAACATAGATTATTCACCAATGAGACAGCCTTCGGGTCAGCGGTCGTCCGTCGCAAGGCCCTGTAAAAGCGCTTCTTTGAGCAACGTGGACTCGCCTATCAGAGCACTGACGTTGCGTAACCGCAGGCGCAACAAAGGAGAACAAAGGATGTTGGAGCATAGCAAAGAGCGGTGGCCGACGAAGCCAATTGACACATGAGTTGACGGACGGAGCCATTGGCGGCGATTGGCATGACTAACAAGACCAGGGAGAGTGCAGCTGCACTAAAAGATGCAGAGATGACCACGACCTCCGTAAGGCAGCATGACGCCAATCGGCCGACGAGTGTCGAATCTCGAGGAGGAAGAGAGAAAGGTCGTCGAGTTGAGGTGAGTTAAGATGGCGGGAGGCAGCCCGGGATGATACCTTGGCGATTAGTGTAGTGGTTGAGACTGATGTTAGTCTTACCCTATGAGATGTTTACCTTATGTTGACCAAAGCTCGAGCTCGTCACTTCCGTTTCTGCCACACTATCCGCCTGTTTATATATGTCAAATAATCACGAGTCTACATATCTAGCTCTAGCATCGCAGTTTCCCTACACACAAGGAGGAGCTCCCATGGAAACCTTAGCTCGATGGATTTATTGATAACAAACTGGATGGGAATGTGGGCGACTCAGAGAAGTACGATTACCGCATTGTGCCATCAGGTGCAGTAGCCCAACCGAGCAGCCTCCAGTGAAGCACGTGGGAGGGGTCTGCCGCTAACGGCGTGCCTACACTACCTAATTAATTGTACCCCTCCTAGGCCCCCCCCCCCGGAGCCGGTGTCTCTTTCCCACATAAACAAAAGGCGGAGAGTACCACGGAAAATAGGGCCACTCCCTCCTCCCTCCCACCTTTTGTATCTTTCCGCCGGCCCAACGAGCCTCAGTTACTTCTTTCCCGCCACACCACCTACACCACCACTGCCATTGCGCACCCGTTTGTCGCCTCCCACACCCGGACCCAAAATACCCACCACCACCACGGTCTGTCTGTCTGTCTGTCGTTTACCGTAACCTTGCCCATACAGATACCCGCTCCTATACACATGCCCAGCTTGGGACACGGAATACCTCCATCTCTGCCTCATCACCTCGCCAGTGTTCCTCCCTGGGCGCTCAATCAATCCGAGCAGCAACAGCGGCGCAAGGACAGGGCCCCTCGTCCCCCAACACCGCCAGAGTCCTGCTCCCTCCCACGCAGCCCTCCAGGACGAATCACTCCTCTCACATTCTCCCAGCACTCGCCAGATGTCCTCCTCATGTCCAGCCCGTCCCCTGACCCCGAAAATGCCGCACCCCCTGCACCGGTGAGTGATGCCCATGCTTCTGCTGCTGATGCTCCCCGGCCCAGCCATGCCCACGTTGTCGATGAGCACCAGTCCGGCCCAGGGCTAGGGGAGGCACAAGAGCATCCGCGACAGGAACAAGCTGCGCCTGCTGCCCCTCCCTCCGCGGCTCCAGCAGACGCTGCCCCCATATTCGCATCACAGGAAGAGCAATTGGCCGCCTCATCAGCCCAGATAACGGGCCGCGGTACTTCCCCTGCTTCCACTGCTACCGACCCGCTGGCAGCCCAGAATAAAAAGTCCCGGACACCTCTCCCCAGGTCCCCAGGCCCGTCTCTACTCACACAAGCGCTTGCTTCTGCTCGTGGCATTCAGCCGCCGCCAGAACAGCCACCTCAATCGGGCGTTTCCCAAAAGACTGCTGATCTGGCACGTCAACCGCACGACCCCTCTATCCTCCCACCCATATTAGACCTCAACAAGGCAGTTGATTCAAGAGCTCAAGAAGCCTCCGATGATGCATCTTACCAGAGCGATGGGAACTCCCTAACGCCCCGAGGCTCCCCGCGATCCTCTAAGATGGCCTCGTCGGCGGCTATTGCTCCGGTCGCGACGCTTCCTCCGTCTGCTGACGATATTTACCCCCCTACCTACGATATTCTGAAGATTGGAGGGGTCAATTCTATTCTTCGAGGGCACCGGGAGTTCCTCAATCAATCAAGAGGTAGAGGTACCTCCCTTGAAAGAACAGATCAAGAAAAGAGACTACAGGACTCATTCCCCGGGACGAGGTCGTCTACGGAGAGTTTCATGCGAAGCGCAAACATACTGTCCGCTCCGTCTGATCGAGCTGCGAGTCAAACCGGTCCGAAGATTGATACCAATGTGTCAACCGAGCCTCGCACGCCACAGCGCCCTCGAAATATCGAACATCGACTATCTATGGGCCCAGAGAAGATATGGTCGATTGGTTCCAGCGAGCTACATAACCCTCAGGACGGTCAAGTCGAGAAGTCTATTACAGAGGCTTTGGCGGGTGTTGGGCCGGATGTACGGAGTCGGAAAGCTAGCCACAGTCTGCGATTTTTCAAAGAAGGACTACCAGAGAAAGAAAAGGCCTCCAGGAAAGAGACCCGTGTCGCTTCCACGCCAAGGGACAGGCTGTCACCGACAGTGGAAGAGCCAGGAAGCATACAGACGAGCAAAACTGTTAAGGATGACCGATCTTCTCAGCGTACTGTAGAGGCGCATGCGTCCTTTCCTGCACGTGTCTCTCGTGTTCGCTCATTTCCATTGCAAATATCGGACTCTGCCCCAATCACTGAATCGCCCACCGACTACTTCGATATGAAAGGCGGGAAGGAGCGAGACAAACGTTTTGGCCTCCCCTATCACCATGTTGCTGAAGACGGCCGAAAGTTAGAGGTGGTGGGGACTACCGGAGCTGCTTCATCTGGCGGACAGCTACAAGAGCCGGAGCTTCGCAGAGGGTCAGGCGAGAGCACCGAAGTCGGCGAAACAGCCGAAGATGGCGATGATTCCGGTGAAGAGAAGATATCATCGGCAGTCTTTCTACCACACCAAGGCTTAGAAGAGCCAGAGCCTCTCATAGAAACCAAAGTTCTCGGGCAATCATCCACATCGGGTCCTAGAACCCTTTCAAGAGGAGACGACTTTCATCCTTGGCTGGTCAAGGCAGATGAACCCGAGGTAGATGACCAGACTATTGAAGAACCAG
The DNA here is from genome assembly GCF_000392275.1 of Phaeoacremonium minimum UCRPA7. Taxonomy (NCBI): domain Eukaryota; kingdom Fungi; phylum Ascomycota; class Sordariomycetes; order Togniniales; family Togniniaceae; genus Phaeoacremonium; species Phaeoacremonium minimum. The sequence goes on along the minus strand of NW_006921484.1, from coordinate 145,987 downwards.
CTCGGGAGGCAAGTATACATCGTCTGGAGGGTCACCACACAATTGGGGGCGAGACCCCGCGCTCTAAAACGGACGACTCTGCCATTATCGATGACCATGATTTTGGCCAAACATATCCTCCAAAACCTTCCCACCCAATTTCGCAATATTATGAGGAACATAGCATTCATGACCACCAATTGGCTCCTCGGCAACCACTGGAGGCTATCGAGCTCATCCCGTATAAGCACCAGGTTGGCGGACATACAACGCTTTGGCGATTTTCAAAACGAGCTGTATGCAAACAACTGAATAACCGGGAGAACGAATTTTATGAAAGGATCGAGCATTATCATCGAGACCTCTTGGCCTTCTTGCCTAGGTATGTGATTTCCCCTCTCCTCAACACGCCATTTGGGCGATCAGCAATTTTGAGATGTATCTGTGCTAACATATTTGGTCAGATACATCGGCGTATTGAACGTTACATTTCATAAGCAGCCACGCCGAAGGTCGACTATCAGGAGGGATGATGGCGCTTCAGAAGCGCAGCGAAATGGTTCGAATGAAGCTCAAGCGTCTTTACAGACTTCTCGTGGCTCCGAGACGGAGCAGAAATCGCAGGAAAGTGTAAGAGACGAGGTTACTCACCAAAGAGTTGTCAGTCAGTCTCTTCAGTCTGGTCAAATTCCGGTTCCGACGGTTACGTTTGTGGATAATCAGCATATCTTGCCGCGGCATCTGCTACAGCCGTCTGGGCAGCAAATGTCCCTTCCAGGGAGGTCGCGGAGTATCTCAGAATCTGTCAATGCAGGCCATGCGAACGAGAACAATGAATCCAAATCACCTGGACGCAACGGAACACGGCCGTCTCTTGAGGAGCGCCATGCCAACAGCTGGGGCGCTACAACCGTCAATAAAAAGCTCCGTAACGAGGTCTTCAATGACGCCTTTCTGAAGCAACCTATTGCTGTTCAGCGACATAAAAAAGCATATCAGCGATCAATGCCGCGGAAGACGCTGCAGCAAGTCCTCCGACCAGCTAATTCCGACCCGCATCTTATACGTTCTCATATCAGGGATGAACCGACAGCATCTCCTGAAGAAAAGCTTCCGCAGTCCACTCGCGTCATACAGATCAGTAAGAGCGACCTTGGCGCAGGAGCACAGCCATATGACCAGGAGGATGACGCGGAACCGAAGGATGTGACGGGAACCAGCGCACCAGAACCTGAAATTCTTGGTGAAAAGTTGCCGCCTCATCGTAAAAAGCGAAGGTACTCTGGCAGCGCACTTCGAAGGAAGCCGAAGAATGTGTCAGACTCTCGGGGAGACCTTCAATATTGGGAAGAGCCTGATTATGCTGGTGATAAGGAGGTGAATGACGATGTGCCCCTCCAAGGATCGCGAGAAGAACCCTCCCAGACTATTGCTTCCACGCAATTCAGCGGTCAGCCTGATGCGCCAGAACCCGATCCTTCTGTCTATATGTCCCAGTACCCATCAACAGTCACATCTGGAGCGACGAGCCCGACATCAGAGTTCAAGAGAGTTTTACGCCCTGTCAATCCCAAGGAAGCGCAAACTCAGCATGATTCACGGGTTCAATATTTCCTTCTACTAGAAGATCTCACCGCAGGAATGAAGCGTCCTTGCATCATGGACTTGAAAATGGGAACACGCCAGTATGGTGTTGATGCAAACCCGAAAAAGCAAAAATCTCAGCAGCGTAAATGTGCCGAGACTACATCACGGGAGCTTGGCGTACGGGTTTGTGGCCTCCAGGTTTGGGATGCCAAAACTGAGAGCTATGTCTTTAAGGACAAATACTATGGGCGTGACCTGAAGGCTGGCCAGGAATTTCAAGATGCGCTCACTCGCTTCCTTTATGATGGTGTTGATCAGTCTAGCATCCTTCGGCATATCCCCACTGTTCTGCAGAAGCTGAGCCAGCTTGAGGTGATCATCCGCCGCTTACGTGGCTATCGCTTCTATGCGGCTAGTTTGTTGATGTTCTATGACGGGGATACATCGGGCACGGATTATGACACTGCTGTCGAGGACTCAACAACTGATTTTGCTACTGATACTGAGGATGTAAGGGAAGGACGGCGAGCTCGCAAAAATAAACGGGAGATCGACTTCAAAATGGCCGACTTCGCTAATAGCCTCATGGCCGGAGAGCTTGCTAAGGACAAACCATGTCCTCCACAACATCCCAATGAACCCGATCGTGGGTTTCTCCGTGGTCTCAAGAGTCTTAGGAAATACTTCCTGAAGATTCAGCATGACACAAGGCTGGAAATGGGGTTGGTAGCGCCGCACCGCAACCCTTTTGACCCAGATGCCGACGTCTCAGATGAAGATGGGTCTGTTAGTGCGTGATGCAGTGCTCGGCTGACGCCTTCCAAAACTGCCTTGTTGGAGCGAATTCTATGGGCAGGCTTGTCCTGCTCATGCATCTACTTCTGTTTTCTTCATTTTACTGTACTTTACTCTAAGGTTTGCGTTCGGTCTCATTCGGAGTGGCGTACTGGGCGGTTAGCAGGATCAGGAGCAGGGAGACGTTTTCATACTTCATTAACATACCCTTTGCATTAGGTTTGGCGTCATTCAACGAAACGGATTATGAGCTCCCTGGGACGACCGTGGAGGGAGGGAACCCCCAGAGATCGGGCTATGACGACTTGCTGGAGGTCCCGTGGAAAGGAAGCAATGACGCCCTGCTGTGATAGATAGACAAGGTTGGGGATCACTCCATTATACTGTAGTCACGGTCTAGCCTACGAACTCCAGCAATTGCCTGTTGTGATGAACGTAATGACAGTCTTAGATGGTAGATAAAATCACACTTTTTTTTTTTCAATTTATCCTTTGCAATTTAACTACCTAGTTTCAAAATTCGAGTCCTTGACTTCCGGACGCCGTAGAGAGATACAAAAAGGTGTCTCTGAGGAGTCCGTCAGATGCCACTGTGATCTAGGTACCTGCACAATGCCTTCTGGGCACTGATTCAGTATCATCACATCAACCTCGAGGCTGATTTCTCCGCAGCATTGGAAGACTCGACGGTCTTCGAACAGCTGCTGTTACATGCCGCATGACGAGGCATTTAGACATACAAGAGGATGGACCTTCTATAGCTTTGCTTTCCCTGACACTTTCCACTCTTCCACTGCTTTTCTTCCGCGCTCCATCCTTTCATCCTCGGCTTCCATCAGCCCCCTGTCCCGCGCCTCTGACTTGTCATGTCCTTCCGGAGACAGATACTCCAGACTCTCGCGGTACATCTCCATCTTTAAGAGACCGTACACGCCCGTCTTGCCCTTCTTCGTGAGGTCTCGCTCCTTGATCAGCCTGAGCGCCTCGTCCGCGCCGCCCAGCACGTCCACGATGCCGGCCTCCAGCGCCGCAGACCCGGGGAAGCGCTTCGCCTCCAGGACGAGCGAGCGGTAGGTGTGGCCCGACAGCTTGAGCCGGAAGATGCTGCTCATGGGGGCCTTGAGGGCGGCGCCGAAGTCGAGCTCGTTGAGGCACACGAAGCCCTTGGCGGGGTTCATGACGCGGTAGTCGTGGTGCATGGACATCATCAGGCCGCCGGCGAAGGCGTGGCCGTTGATGAGGGCGACCGTGGGCATGGGATAGGTGAGGAAGCGCGCGAACAGCCGGTACAGGCTGTGCGCCCAGAAGCCGTCGACGGCCTGGGCGTGGTCGAGGTCGAGCCCGTTGGAGTAGAACTTGGTGATGCCGGACGTCGTCACCAGCACGCCCGGCGGGTAGCTGAACTCGACTATGTCGAGCGCCGTCAGCATCGCCTGGCAGAAGGCCGTCGTCAGCCGGTTGTCGGGCGGCGAGGTGAAGGTCAGCAGGTAGACCGCCGGCGCGAGCTCGCTGCACACGACCGTGCCGCCGGGGTGGTCATCACATGCCGGGATGGGAACGGTGAAGAGGGCGGTCATGGTTGCGACTGCGAAGACTCGAGAGCTCGAGATTTAGGCTCGCTTGAAAATCATTGAGCAATGAGACAATGGTGAACTCCTCAAGTCCGGGGTAAGCTCGCTATAAGCTGTCGTTGAACTGCCATTGACGGTTATGCCTGGGTAGGATTCTGGGGTGTGTTGCATCCCACTTACCTCGGCATCTTTTAACTTGCGAGCAGAGATCAGTGCCGTACCTAAGCCAGCCACATGTAAACCGTCCATTCCGATAGGCCGGCTCAACAATTCAAGTCAGGGAAAGATAGCAGTCACTTTCAGTTTCAAAGTGCGAGTGAAGAGTCCCATGTGTGTAAACAAAAGCATTTTTGAGTTGATATTCTCATGAGACAACTGCAACCAGTAGCTTGAATTCACCACGACCTTGTATCTCTACCTACTCATGAAAGCAAGTTCATAGTCCATCGGGCAACACAGAAAATTGGCAATACTTGCAAAAAGAATCGGAAATGCTCTACATATGATACAGCCTGCTTCTCGCCTGTACCAAAGCCTTAAACGCCAGGTTCCTATGATTATTCACCCGATCCGCTTGTCCTATTTGATGGACAACTTTATGAGAAGTACAATTATGAACAAGCCAATGCCTTAGACAGCAGAATAACCTCCTCTGCTGCCGCTGCCTTGCACAGTATTGAGCACTCTGCGTGTCCAGTCCTTGAGCAGGTACGGCACATCCCGGATCGTGTCACCGTGAGGAAGCAAGTCCCATCCTCTTGCGCCGTAGCGGTTGTAGTTGAGCCAAGATCCGAAGATAAGATATGTAGCAGTCGCAAGGAAGACACTGTATAGCAAGAGACGTTAGCACCCATAATAGTCTTGGAGCCAGCTCCCAAGAAGAACTTACAGAATAACAAGCCATGTGAAGAAACCCCAGTGTTTGCTCTCTTCATTCGGCTCCTCGTCGTCCTGAGCCTGCTCTTCACAGGCATACTTTGTGTGCCATGTGAGCCGTAGAACATCGATGTTCTTGTCATCTGACAGCGGTCCGTAGCTCTCGAAAATCAGGGGAGCATCCTTAGATTTGAGCAGCTGGTGCTCTCCGCTATGCGGCGTCTCCGGATCATCCTCCTTCTCATCCTCCCGACGGCCAAGCCACGGCGCCGAGCTGTCCCCAACCTCATACTTGTCCTCGGGCGTCCATTCGTCCTCCAGACCGGTCTTGTCGGAGCATAAGAGCTCAATGATGGCGCGCTGCTCCCGCCTCTCGCTGGGCTTGTCCTCGAGCGGGTATGCTCCGCCCTGGAGCAGCAGCCGCACCCCTATTTTCTTGGCGTCGGCCGTTGAGTCGGAGGTCTTGAGCCGCGTGGCTTTGTAGTCGAGAGGCTTGCCGCCGAGGTCTGCGAGCTCACCGGCGATGGGTATCACGCCGCTGACCGTCTCGGCGTCCTTGCCTTCCTTCTCGGGATCGATGTCGCGTTGTATTGCGCAGACTGTAGAGATGAAAGGAAATCAAGATTAGCGACTATTCTCCATGACGGACGATTCGGCATCCCAGAGATCTAGGAAGGTAGACTTACCTCTCGTGCCGTTAGGACAGGTCTCGCGCTTCGGCGCATCCTTGGCCTTCTTGAGCGGCCTGCAGAGGTCCACTGTGTACGTTGTATTCAGATAAATCGGAGGCTTGTGTTGGCTCGTGACGACGGAATGCGGGCCGCCTAGCTTGCTGAAGTCGAACTTCTTTCCACCGGCTTGGACGTGGTCGCATCGTAGCATCGCGGCGGCAGGGAGTGGAGCTGCGAGGAGTAGCGTAAGGAGCACGCCGGCATCTGATTGTGACCAGCGCATCGTGATAGACGATAGAGACGGGGTAGATAAGGGAGCGTGGTTAAGGAGGATATGGCAGCTGTGATAGCCAAGTAGTGGTCGAGGATGGATGAATCAAGGGAAAAGGCCTCAACACGGCTTGGACCGTGGAGCTGGTAATGAGCAACGCGCCAGTCCCGATCTGCCCAGCGACAAGTGAAGAGAAGAACGTCTCAAAAAGTTAATGGACTGGAGCTTCGATTGAAGGCGTCGTCAGAATGTTGAAATCGATGCGTTGCGAGGTATGGCTTGATGTGCGTCTGTCTACCTGACCTCTCTCCCCGGTTCGTTCAAGCAAGCAGCCAGCAAGCAGTTGGCGTGGCTCGCTCTACAGGCTAGGTAGGTGTCGGATTCCGTCATTGGCCTGCTTGGTAAGGTCAGGTATGTCATAATCGGCAGTGCCGGCTGGGCTAAACTCCCGCCCGCACGAGCCACATCTAACGTTAAGCTAACGCCCATCACGCTGACTACGAACATCTACTGCGTAGATCTTGCGCTGTGGATGGGAGACGATAGTGAAGAGAGTTTTCAGGCGGCATGTTTTCCAGATATAAATACGATGTCTGGTTTGATTCAGGCCAAGCTCGCGGCTGCCAACATCATACTTGGCATTACAATCTGAAGCATCCAGGCAGGCTATAAGATGAGTCTTTACGTAAAGATGCAATCTTCAAAACTTGGCGTTCAAGGTCGCTTCATCCTGCAGATAGCAATACAATATGATCTGGAATATTCATTCGCTACAACTGAATCCTGCTTTGAATATACAGTGGTACATGAGGCCGTTTGATCGCTGCCAAAAGGATGCATTCTCTGGCCAAGAGAGCCCTCCCTGTGCGAAAGACGACCATTAATCCCATCCGTCCGGGGTATATAAAAACGATTCCCTAAGAAAATAATCATAATTCTGCTGGATCCATGCCTGATTTGTGTACCGATCCATAACCTTTTTTCCAAAACTCCTAATAACGGGCAACATGTACATTTGCCAATGGAGAGGGTCCGTGGATGCTGCCCTGGCTCCTTGGCCGGTTGGAAGGCGCTTGGTCGGCGGGCGATTGCCCTGCGTGCGGAACTGATCGCACAGGCTGTCCAGCGTTATTGTACGGGCCCTGATGAGTGGGTAGTTGCCCTTGGTGTTTTCCTGATCGGACGCCTGGTGTGACCTTGTTGTTCAACCTCTGGCGCACCGACGGGCTTGGGAGATGAAGCCCTGATTGATGAGATTGTGCATATCCATTACGAGGCTGCCGGCGAGCTGGCGAATATGCGGAGGCAGAAGCAGGCCGAGCAGGAAGCCCAGCACCAGCACGCGGCGAATTCCAAGGACCTGCATAGTGGGATGACACACCGCGTTGCGGGCTCGTCGCTGGCCTCGATGGCGACCTGCCTGACTGCTTCCTGATTCGAGCCGCTGGCAATGAACCGGTGGCCCAGTTATTTTGACGTCGCTCGTTAAGAAACTGTTGAAATTCCTCAGGTCTTTTAGGAGGGGCGGTGCCGGGTTGCCATGCTTGCGTTGATGGAGGCGGCTTAACTTCTTGTGTAGACGTAGCAACTACGTCTTGAGGTGTCGGTGGACATGACTCGCTGACATGTGACGCCTGGGAAGACTGACTTCCTGGTGATGCCTCCTTACGCTGGAGTGGATTGGGCTTTGACTGTCTCTCGGCACTTTCCTACATGCCTTGAGGCATCATTCCGCCACCCATGCCCTGCATTGCCTGCTGTTGCTGCTGGATCATAACCGCTTGTGCTCGACGCTGAGCAAGCATCTGCGTGACCATGTTCTTAGCCGTGTTCATGCATTCTCTCTTAAAGTTTTCCATCATCTCCGGAGGTATGTTCTCGGGTACGCCTCCATTGCGTTGGATAAAACCCGGCAAGTTCTGTTGGTACAACTTCCTAGATTGCATCTGAATTTGCGTTCCAAGCTGGGGATTCATCTGCTGCTGGGCCATTTGTTGTTGTTGTTGCTGCTGCTGCTGCTGCATCTGTTGCAAAGCCATCATCTGCGCGGCTTGTTGAGGTGCCATTTGAGTGCCATTAACATTTACAAAACCTTGACCAGCTGCCGCCATCCTCTGCTGCATCTGGTTCTGCATTTGACCCGCAGCTTGCATCTGTTGCATTTGCTGCATATTATTCAGCTGCTGTGCATAACGTTGAGCCAGCTGCGCTTGCGATTGAGGATTGTTATTCGCCATATTGTTCGCCATGTTATTGCGCATCATTTGCTGTTGCTGCTGTTGCATCAAGCGTTGTTGAAGCATTTGCTGCGTCATCTGATTCGGCATGCCGTTCATCATGCCATTCTGCTGTTGCTGCATTGCCGCTGCCATTTGCTGTTGCTGTTGGATGCGTTGCTGCTGCTGAGCAGCGATCTGAGCAGCCATCATCTGGTTCGGTATCTGCTGCATACCCGGATTGTTCATCAGCATAGCCTGACCCATTTGTTGAGCATTAACCATCATGTTAGGTGGTGGACTAGCTTGGCTCATCCGTGGAGTCTGCACCATTTGAGGCCGGCTGATAGGCGTTGCCTGAGGCATTTGAGGAGTCGAGACGGGTAGTCTTGGTGTACCGGCAGGATGGCTCTGTTGGCTACCCCTAGCAGACATGCTAACAGCCATAGGGGCGCCCATTGCATGACCCTGGACGACGGAAGAGGGTCTTGGCGGACTGCCTCCCATGTTGGATCCTGAGTGTTGCATGGCCACACCACCGACCATAGGAGATGACATATTTTGCGGGGTGTTCTGACGCACGATAGGGGATGACACGGTTGGTTGGGAGACCTGTTGATGGAAACGAGCCTGGGCTTGTGCGGACATTCCGTTTGGAGTGGCTTGCATGCCATTGGGTAGTTGGCCAGGGTGAGCATGCGGTGTCTGTCCCATAGCAGCTTGGTTCTGTTGTGCTGCCGCTTGTGCCTGGGCTTGGGCTTGTTGTTGAGCCTGTGCTTGAGCTTGCGCAGCCAATTGTCGCCTTTGGGACTCCTGCTGTCGAGCTTGTTGCTCGTGACGGGCACGCTCTTGTTGTGCTTGCTGGGCTTGTTCCCGGCGTGCCCGCTCTTCGGCCTGACGAGTCTGTTGCGCAAGCTGAGCGGCCTGCTCTGCAGCATGTTGTGCCTGCTGCTGTTTTTGCAGAGCCAACTTCCGTTCGTTTTCGGCTTGCTTGATCTTTTCTTGTTCCTTCCTCTCTGCATGCTCTCGCTTGATGTCCTCAATCTTCTTAAACCGCTCGAAGCGAGGCTCGAAAGCAGCAGCACCAGCTTGACCATCGCCATCGGCGCCGTTAGCTCCGCCTTGTGCACCTCCAGCATTCGACGACAAGCGTTCATCCATGGTGAGCATGTATCTCTCATTTTCTGCAGCCAGAGCCTCATCTGCAGCCATCTCAGCGACAGTACGTTTCCGAGTCTTTGGCTCAGGGGGTTGTTGTGAGTGTTCAGGATGTGCCAGTGACTCTAACTTCAAAATGGTCTCCTCGATGTTCTTGGTGGGCTCAAGATCTAGAGGTGCGGTTGTTGCCAGGATAATCTGTGATTCAGCAGCGTAGATATTGCTGCTGTCGAGTTCCATGTGGTCTCGCTTTTGCTTTTTAGCATTAGCAGGTGGTTGCATAGTAGCTGTTGTTGGTGTCGGTGGTACAAGCGCCATCGGAGTGGAAGGTGGAATGAGGCCATTCGCGCCGTCTTGCGAGCCTCTAGGAGTACACGTCTTGATATAGAGGTCCATCTGCAGGCACTGAGGGGTGGGTCGCAATACAACAGTACTTATTCTCGGCTTGGGCGGTGCCTTGCTTCTTTGACCCTCTCCTGGTAAGCTAGGTGCAGGCATGTTCTCTTTGTCCTTTTCATCTGCGGTCTTCTCCTTAGATTCGGCATCAACGGCGTCTGCCTGGTCAGCTGCAGATACCATACCGTCCTTAGGGTAAGGTACATATGGTGACGGCGTAAGATAAGGATTGTAATTGTGAATGGAAAACGGTTGAACATTGCTTGAGGAAGAAGTCGGCCGTGCAACATCTTTCGATTGCGCGACTGACTTGTGGTCATGCACTTGGATTATCAAGCATCCTTCGTAAAAGGGTACCCCCCATTGCGTGAAGTATTCAAGCATATCATGTGGTATAGTCCGACTTCGTAAGTGCTCCAAGAAAAGCTTCATCGGTGACTTGTATGGGAACATGCCGTCTTGTTGATCGAATCTGAAGTGAGTTGGGTGCATGTGAACGACAAGAGATGGTGGGTTGCCAGAGTACTTCTTCAGTATGTACTTGTCGGTGACAACTGATGTGTCGTTAGCAGAAGATCGAGCCTTGGCTAGGAAAGTCAGCTCACTATAAGGGCGCTGCTCAACAGACGGAGACACTGCGGATTCTGCGTTGAGATTTGCAAGACGAAGCCCAGCACTGTTCCGGGATCCACGGCCGGCCATCTGGCCAGACACTTCTCGTCGAGGAACATTGGAAGGGCGTCTTGGTGCCGCATTTGCACCATTAGCATTCGCTGAGTTCGGTGTCTGTTTTGCCGCAGATGGAGGGCGTTTTGAAGAGAGGGATGGCGACGGCGATGACCTCGAGGAGCTCACTCCATTGGTCTGGATGCCGGGAGGAACGGGTCGTTTTATCTTTGAGGGGATGTTCGGTTGGACCGCCGTCGCGACAGGCGCCATCTTCGCGGTTTATCCGAGGCGCGCAGTACTACGGAATATGACCGGAAACTGCCCAACTCGGCCCTCCTATATCAAAGCGCGACGCGACAATGGCGGAATAGGAGCATTTGTCGGATTGTCTGATGGATTCGAGGTGGTCGCGATGTGGGAAGGTCGATTTACGCAACGGAGGGAGGTCGTGGTGGCCTAAGCGCTGACGCCGCTTTGGGGAATTTTCGGGCCCTTGCGGTCGTCGCAGCCGACGGGAATAATGATACAACTGAGGCAGAAACAAGGACGCCGTGTGCAGTGAAACTGGTCCGAGGCCAAAATAATAAAGAAGCGAATGTGGAAGATGTACAGTGAGACCTGGATGGATGGACGGGATGAGGTTGCTGCAATACTCCGATACGTGTGGGGTTGGCCTTTGGGTGACGAAGTCAGAAGTCACCCACATGGAGGACAATGGAGCCGGTGTTTAGGCGGATGGCCGCATTGGAGCCTCATACTAGATGGAGATTCATCACGTGACCACCCCATAGCCTTTACTAAGACTTGGACTCCTGGTGTCTCAATTGTAATCAAAGTATCTCGACGGCTTTTTCTCTTTGGACAAATTTAATTTGAATCATATACCCGACTCCTTCTTCCTAGTATCTACGTGATATAATCTAGACGACACCCTGTGGCGTCCTAGAGAAAAAAGAACTGGACGGCGCAATTACTCAATTCCTTGCACTCTGCGTGACCAATCATCATGAACCCTCATTCCATCAACTACTACAACGCCTCTTCCTCTTCCCACCCGATCTTCCCTCTGCCACCACTTCTGTTCCTTCTCAGGCTTCTCAGCCTCAGACTCGCTGTCCGCAAGCCCGCCTGCACCACTCTCTGCGCCGACTACAAGAATGACATCATGTCTTAACCAGGTTTGCAATTGAGTGATGACACTTCCACCATCCCCGGCCAAGGATTCTTGGAGATAGACAACCTCTGGCTGTAAATGACGAAGAATATGCGCATGCCCGTTTGCTGAGGTGAACGGGAGAACCATAGATTCCTTCTCGACTAAAGCGAGCGCCTGAGAGTATACTGCGTTAAACGCCGGATTCGCCGAGGAAGTCAATCTACCAGGGATGTTAGAGACATAGTCGCTCAGAAAGTTGTCGAATAAGGATAGAGGGACTTACAGAGGACTCTTGTTCTCGTCACCGGGGGTTTGCGCTTGGTCATGACCAATGTTAGAGAAAGAAGAGCTAAGAGAGGGCGGAGGAAGATTGCCTGTTGTGTCTCCTGCTGCTTCCTTCAGTCCAGGAGAGTAGATGAGAATAAACAGCTTGATCTTCGTAAAGTCGTTGTGCTTGGGAATGTGCGATAGAATGGACTGCATAATAATTAGAGACAAGATTCAAGGTGGTCAGGCTCAAAATGTGGCTTTTGACTTACAGCATGCTCATGATATCCATCCTCGTCAATATCTTCAAGCGCAGAGTCTGCAGAGACCACAATGGCTACCGTCCTTCTTCGCTTGCCTGGTTCCCTCGACTGCGACTCCGAGGGGCGCTCTTTCTTCGCCTCGGCCTCCTCCGACCATGTCTCGTGATCAGCAAACGCCGTCTTGTCCTCCTCTCTTATGGCTGCGAGCGCACTGCCAACGGCCGTGCCAGCCGCTGCGACTCCGGCGGCTACGGTTTTGCCGGCCTTGTCGAGGAATTGTTGCGGGCTGGGTGTGCGCCGGAGTGCGCCGGACATACGTGAGCCCCAAGTCGATCCTGTCGCATCGGCCATCTGGGGGCCGCCCTGTGTTGTGCCATAACCTTCTTCACCCGGTCGCAAGTCGCCATCGGCATAGGAAGGCGCGCGCCTCGAGTCACCGCTGGCGCCGTAAGGTGGGTTGTCGCCGTAGTCTGCGTTCTCGTAGTCGAGGTCCTGCGGGATGGCGGCGGCATCCTCCTCTTCCTCATTGTTGCGCTGGCTCCATATCCATGCTGCGACACCAACCGTGGCTACTGTGACGGTCACGACTAGAGGAACCCAATGGCTCCACACTCCGTGACGGCGGCGAGAAGAGCCGCGTTGATCATAAGGCGATGACATCTAGACGGGGAGGGCGATCATCGCATATACTGCCAGTGCTATGCAGTGCAATCCAGATTAGTTCAGTTCAGTTCAGTTCACTGGAATGCGGTATGTTTCGGCGTTGTTGTGGGGAAGACGGGATGCGCCGTGGGTATTTCAGGTATGTATGTTGAGTTGAGTAGGTATTTCTACCAAGTCATCGGGGCCGCTTGGATATCCGTGGCTGGGATGGCCGTCTGAAGAGGAGGTCTGCGGAGCCTCCTCAGGTGGTGGCTGGTATCGATTGTTGATGCTGCAGCTGAGCTACCTCGGTCTGACCGCAGCGCTATTGGTTGGCCGGGCAGAACAGCACCTGAAGCTACAGCACCTGACGGGACTAAGAGGCCCATCCTTGCTCACCTTGTCCGTGCACGTGAAAGGTCACCCCACCTATTTTTTTCGGGATCCGCGCCGTTGTGAGTCTCACAATGCGTGAGTCAAGATGTGAGTTAATGTCTTTATACGAGCAACTACTGGAGGATCATTTCGGCATCATATAATATCGGGTCCTACCACAGAGATTCACATAACGGGCCTGATACACTGTCTGATAGACAATCTATCTCACTCAATCCTCTCCTGCTCGGCTGAAAGGTGCGGCATCACCCAAGATGCCCCACGCTGTCTCGACGGCGACCCCCGGGCTTCAGGCCTTGATTCTCTGTGGCCCAGGCTCGGGATTTCCGACATTCGCTGCGAATCCTGATGAGAATCCCAAAGCTCTACTTCCTATTGCCAATCGGCCAATGGTATGGTATCCGCTGGACTTCTGTTACAGGACTGGCATAACAGGTGAGGATTTTCACTCGATGTTTAGGCCTGGACTATCTGTGAATGGGGGCGGGGTTACTCAGCTGAATTTGAAGATCTTGACTAATGCGATGTAGACATCACACTCATCTGCCCTCCCTCAGCTGAGAAGGCAATCGCATCTGCATTGAGCATCAACCCCTTTCTCACCAGTCTGCCGTTCCCCAGCCCTGTTCTGCTAGCGCCGAAGGAGCTAGATCAGAACACGGCCACTGCGGAAATCTTGCGACTACCGGAAGTGCGATCAGCAGTAACGAAGGACTTTGTGGTGCTTCCATGTGACCTGGTGTGCGAACTGGGTGGTGACAAACTGCTGCAAGCATGGATGGTCAAGTCGGCCAGCTTGTCAGATTTACTTGGTGACTCTCATGCCTCAGAAATTTCTCACAGCGGCGGACTTGGTGTCTGGTATCAAACCAAGACGGCCACGCCTGTCAAAGGTGAAGAGACAGACTTCATCGCTACCGCGCCATTGCCGTCAATGCCAACACTGCCGCCAAAGGACTCACTGCTGCCACACATATCCAAACTGGTGTATTCAATGCCTAAAGATTCGTTGAAGGACTTCATGGATGAGAAGAGAGGCTTTCCCATTCGGCATGGCCTATTACGAAAACATTCGAAGCTGAAGATGCTGAGCACACACAGAGACGCACATCTGTACATCCTCCCTCGATGGATCATGGATTATGTCCAAGAGAATGAGAGGTTAGAAAGTATCGGTGAAGATGTCATTGGCTGGTGGGCAAAGGCTGGCTGGCAGACCGGTCTGTCTAAGAAGCTGGGCATTACAACTGTCCTGGAAGGTTCAGAGACGCAAGACGAAGACACGTCGGCTCAAGGGGATGATTCTATCTCACCCGAGGATGCAGACCCCGAGGAGCTGCGACGGGATACTTCTGCAAAAGGCTTTCAGCTGCATTCAGATGTGACTCGTCACAATCATGAGGCTGGCGATGCCGCACAGAACATAGATCAGGAGACAATTCCACAAATATTGGCATATATCCATCCCTCCACACCATCAGCACCCCTAATACGCCGGGCCGACACTGCGCAGCTTCTCTTATCTATATCGCTTCAGTTGGCAAAGCTTCCGTCGGTTGAGGAAGCTGGAGTCGAGCCGGCATCCCCTTTTGCTCATACCCGAAAGGTCGCCTATCCCGAGGGCGTCAAACCTCGCACGACTATCACCCGACAAGACAGCCTTGTTGCCGACAATGTGACAGTTGAAGAAAAGACATCGATAAAAGAATCAGTCATCGGCGCCAACTGCCAGATCAGGGAAGGCGCCAAGCTGTCACAATGCCTGTTGATGGATGGTGTCGTCGTTGGCAAGGGTTGCAAGCTCACTAGATGCATACTGGGCAAGCGGTGCGAGATCGGCGAGAATTCAGTCCTGACAGATTGTGAGGTCCAAGAGAATCTGCTTGTTGAAGCAAAGAGTGAGTTGAAACCTTGTCTCCGTCCTCGGGGCACCACACTCCATGCAAGCTAATTCTGACATATGCAACAGCCGAAGACAAGAACAGCCAACTCATGAGCAGCTCAGGTCTGGAAGCGACTGAGGAGGAGATGCAGGAAGTCCTGCAGGATGCTGGAGAAGATATCATGCCAACAGACGACGATGTCGCTGTGATAGGGTAAAAAAATGGCACCAGAGATATCACTGGTTCCCGACAGAATGGAGATTGGTCTATAAACGACTTGATGCGGTGCTACTTGCTCGTATTCGCGCATCGCATCGCAAGAACATTGCATGACAGCTCATCATGCAGGATCAATGTCGCAATGGGGAAGTGATGCTTAGATGTCGGAGTATGCATGATCTCCTGGTATCTCAGGCTGCCGGTGTGAATCATCGCTAGCGAAGAGGCCTACCCATGCTGAAGACCTTTTTCTTGATAGATCGATGAGGCATGTCTGGATTGTCTGGTGGTCTTCTTGCGGATCCTCTTGTGCATTGTCCTTGGCTGTTGGGCTATTGCCGCCACCAGATCAAGACTATCAGCATACATAGGTTACATCGAGCCCCGCACAATGTAGGACTATTTAGATGTTGCTGCTGTGTAACCTCAACATATTTCAAAGAGAAAATGACTCATAGCTCAATAATCGCTGGAGAGTGATCTGCTTAATTATCTCGATGGGATGGTTTGAGAAGGCCACTGGCTTGCCAACGACATCAAAAGTCTTCGTTCCTTATGAGAGGATGTTGCAGGAACAGAGGTGTAACTTGGGGGCGCGTAGGCCTTTAGGATTTTGCGGCTCTTAATCAAGTGTCACACGATATTTCGACTACATCTAAACATGACCCATCAAGAACATTGCTGAACCCTGCGAATTGCGCCCACATATCGTCGAAAATCACATCTAGTGAAAGCAATTTGATGAATAATTCGTACTACATATTTCTCAACCTCTCCAAACGATTGAAAATACCAAAACCCTCCAGAATCCATTGAGCCATTATCGTTCGCCCCCTAGATCTTTCACAAGCACATATACTTGATATAACCTTCGAAAGTCCATAAATCCATGCCATCCAAGACATTAAGTATCGTACCTACAACACAGGCAGATCCTTTGCCATTTTAGTACCATGATAGAGAGGAGATTTGGAAGGACACTTACAGCCATTGTGTTGGTTTAGTACTCTATGTCTCGGGCACGGTTCATTAACAATTATCAGTATGATAGGGGCAGCGTTTGGTGTGTTACGATCAATCATATTGTTATTCTGGCATGAAGTTTGGGTATACCTATTGCTAACGAGGTCACCCTTATGGCATCTGTAGGCACAAGGGTAAACATATTGAATAAGACTACACATTTCCAATGTCGAGGAAGCCGTATTCAATCTTGCCAGGTCCCAAAAGTTTGCTTGGCAGCGCAAGAGACACAGATGACAGAGCTTAATCTTATCATGGTGCTTCCGGCTTGAGAATGGCCAGTATTTATACCTCCATCGAGTTGAGATCTCGTTGCACCGTTATTCTTCATTCTGTGCGAGTATCCTGGACCTCTGTGGCAAGGACAACACCTGCATGATGCTCTCAATCGGGTCGAGTCGACGCAAACCTGCGGGCAAGACAAGCTCCAGTAGACCAAACGCAGGTGACGTATCAAAAGTATCTCAGGCGGGCCAAGCATAAAGGAGGATCCCAGAGGACCTGCTTAACATCATGAAAGCCTTCCCTGCCAGAGCCTGCATGTTGGTAGTCTCGAGAGCGTGGACAAAGATACGGAAAAACATACAGGGATATATGACTACTTGTCAAGCACTCTCCTCAATCGAAGAGCCAATACAAGCTTCTCTCAGGTTTCTTGATGGTGGGCAGGCATTGCCGAGACGCCGAAGGCGTTGTCATGACTTTGAGACGACTTGACAAGATGCTAGGCCCGAGCTTCAACGATAGACGGCACAGCCATGGACTTCAAGAGGTGTCTGAACAGCCAACCTCCAGAATGGGGCATGAAGCCATTATAACATCTACTGAGTAGCCTCAGCTGGCTTGTTATATACCAACTTTGAAATCGGCGAAGCTTTTGGACGTCCTGTTCAACATTGTTTGTGTTGAAGCTTTAGTTGAGGTGAGCCTAATCAACGTCTTGTCGAGCATGTACACCCGATCCATCGGATAGGAAAACTGTACCACATCCGAAATTCCGCTACCGATGAGCTGCCCATCTTTTCAGGCCAGGCAGATGATTCCTGGCCATCCCAAGCCGAGCCACGTAACATAGGCCCATTCAGGGAATGTGCTTCCTGCAGCTGTCTGCACAGTCAGCATCGGGCATAGCAAGTCTTGACGAGGAGATAGGATTACAGAAAGGCAACCTGAATGCACCCCTGTTCCCATCAACTGACTAACATGTTATTGTGTCAACGAATATATATCCTTGGCGGTAGCGGCGGCTTGGGCCAAGCAGAGTCCGACTTCACCCACCAATGTTGGTTCTGAAGAATCCAATGCAGGTCACAAGAAGCTGCAGAAATAACACCACATGCACGCATCAATCAGAAGTCCAATGACAAGTTCTGGCCAATAACAAGTCTCTATCGCTGGAAATGCTGGGGTTAAGGCCAAAGATACTGCACCAACTGCCTGCAAATATCCAGATTCTTCATGGGACGCCTTTTCTCTGCCACATGCCGTCCATGAGATAGCTTTCTCGCAAGGGTCCTCTGACACTTGATCAAATCCATCATGTTGAGTGTGCAACCACTTGGTGGACATTGACCATATCCTAGCCTATTTCAAGCTGATAGAGAGCTTTGCGTATGTACGTGCGCTTGCATTTGACAGAGAACCATGTCCTAGGAAGCTGAATAAAAGCAATTATGCCTGGGATAACCCGGACTGCAAAGAAATGCAGATGATCTCTCCACAGAGACATGGAACAGAGGCCGAGCGTAGCTGCAGGCCTCCCGCAAGACCTGCATTTTTTTAATTTTTAATTTTTTGGAGAACAGAGAGATCCGGCACTGCCGTGAAGAATACTCAAGGGCGGTGGTTGCGCGCTTGGCGAAGTTATCGGATGATGTGTCTTGAAGCTAAATTGAGCTCATGGCTCTCCCTTCTCATGAAAGAATATTATGCAGAGACAAGACGGACGCCTATCTCCGTACTGATAAGAATGCATTGAGGAGAGGCACTGACTCTGCCCGTGCCAATTACGGCCATGTCAATTCGGTTGTCCTGTTCTGTCCGCAAAAACGGCGATCTGTACGGCCTCTGGTGGCGCGCCATAGGTGTCTGGGCCGCTGTGAGCCCGGTGTCTTGCAGGCCGCAGTACGTGTAGCCAAAGTGATCAGTCAAATTTTCGAGCCTCGTCGACCTTCGGCAGAAACCCAGACAAAACTGACTGTGGCGGCACAAAGAGTCAATGCCGGCAAGAGGTTGAGTTCCGGCAACTGTCACATCCTTTGTTCGAGGCTCAGGCACAGTGTCATGGCAGGCCTGGCTACAACATCTCCCTGGAGCAAGCCGCTACACCTTCCGCGGCACAACGCTGCTGGATCACTACGCGGCTGAGATAAGGAGTGCCGGGCTCTACACGGGGATGGTAAAAGGGGTCTTTTCCAAATATCTAGAATGTCGCCTCCTCTGGATAGAAGGCTGAGGCAGATGGTGTAACCATCACGAGAGGCATCCCTCTTGGCGACTGAATCTCCCCAGCCATAGGCGGAAAGCCACTCTGCCACTCTCTCTTTTCCACGCAGACGGAGACAGTTGACTTGCGCCACGGCTCACATCTTTGCCGCCGCTGAACGCACTCACGGTGAAGGCACAGGAGCGAGGGGTTGGAACGAGGGGGTTCAGTCTCCTCGTCAGCGGCTGGTTGAAGGCTGAGATAGTTGGTCTCCGAATAAGGCCGAAGTGTTCCGCACCCGGGAGACGACTCAATTGACACAGTCACGTTTCGGGTCTCTGGTTGCAACGCCTCCACGTTTCGAAGTCTTTGCTTAATTTGCTATTGTTCTGCGACTTACTGACTCCGGGTGCCGGTAAACCCGGACAAGACTACTGATGACTGGCAGGCACTGCCGAAGATTATCCTATTGTCGGAGGTGCCGTGGGAGAACTGATCAATGCCCGGACCGTGCCTCACACAAGAACAATAGGATTATTTTGGGATGATTTTGATATTCTTAGATCCTATGACATGATCGTCTATGCCGACCTAGCAAACAACTACGGTACAAACAGGGTTCGGGGAAGCAGAGATGTGCATGTGCCCGTTGGCCAATGTCGTCGTGGAAAAGGGTAGCCAAAAGTGAAATGCTTGCTTGTGGTGTGGTGTGGAGGGGGAAGAGACAGAAAGCCACCAACGACCTGCACACCACCGTTTGCCATTTGCTTGAGGTATGGCCAGAATAGCGAGATGGATGGATGGATGGTTCCATGGTCCATGGACGGCGGAGATTGGTCGGATTAAGCTTTCCCATAAGCTTAGAACCTTGAATTGCCCATGGACTGCCCGAAAGAGAAAACAGGAGGCTTACCCCAAAAGACTCCCATCGCAAGCAAGAAAGCATCGGCCACCTCGAAGATGATCTGCAAATGGTGCGAACTGGCGTCTTTCGCTTATCGTCGCTCAAAGGGCAACCTAAGGAGGTTCCAGGCTAGGTTGTCTGGTTATCAGAGGGACGCTTGCGGTAGTTGCGATACGATACGGCATAATCCATGGTGTTATTACTCCGAGGTGAGGGGATCCTGGTGCCGCTCCCAGGCATCCCCGGTTGACACCTGTGCCAGGGCTGGCACAGGCCGTAGATCACCGCCCGCAACCCACAGCCCATACCTAACGCTGACCTTCCCAGACAACAGCCAGACATTTGCTCCATGGTGGGAGATCGCGGGCGGGCAGATCAGGTGTCGGCAAACCGCCCGCTAAGGGCCAAGCTGCCGGCCCCCGAGAACCAGGAAACCCGGCACACTTTTGCACACACTTTGCTCAGTGAGCCCCAGGGTCCCCAGAGGAGTATTTGGCCCGCTTCTCGGATTGGCCACTTGGCGGAAAACCTTGTCGACCACCAATCGACCAAAAAAGGAACCAACGAACCACACACAAACAAACAACAACAACGGCAACCACCAACGACCACCAACGTCCCTTCCCCGTTCGATCGTCTTGCTTTGTTTGCTCAATGGTTTCGTCATCGCCTTCTTTTCATCTCGGCCAAGTCCAGCAGGCGCAGGATTAAGGTCGCAGCTTCCGCTTCCAGAACACAATAGCAAGCAGCAAGTGCCTGTTGCTATTCTATCTAGGCAATGCTAGCGATGATATCATACGAGCAATATGCAGCTAGCCATCCCTCTCTGATCCTCATCTCAGCTTGTCTCTCCTGCCGGGCGGCCAACCTGGCTCGCCTGGGAACCAGCACATCCAAATTTGGCGTTTCAAGGCCATTGATGCAGTCCGATGGCCCCATCTGTCGCTGCTTACTATGCAGTGCCTCTCCTTTGCTTGCTTTTTTCCCCCTCCACCTTAGGCAAGACTCCATCTCTCCCGCAGTAGCCCCTCCGCGCCGTCGCACGCTCCTCTACCTACCTACACTTACTCGACTTAGTCCACTATGCAGTACCCAGGTCTACTGTATCATGCCCGATAGTCGGGATTTTTCCTGTCACCTTTGTCATTGACCTGCAGGCACACATGCCACGAATGCAGCTTGCACCCTCGGTCGACTGCTGGATTAGGCATTGGCCAGGGCCACAGTTGTCTCTTTCGGACTCTTCCTGCTTCCTCCACACTCTTTCAGACCATCCTGGCCAGGTCTGGGCCAGCAGCAGAGGGGAACAGAGGGGACCACAGTGGACGAGAGGGCCCTCTCTACGCAATATTACCACGCTGCGATGTAATGATGGACCCTTTCTTTACGAAAGAAAGTCTGACCGCAGACCCCGCCGCTGCACAGCTTGCTCTGGGAACGACGGATTGTGATGTGATGTGATGTGATTTCCATGTACCTACGTTGTGGGTGGTAAGATGATTCTCCAGTACCTTACTCTACCAGGCACATGTCTCACCGGGCCTCTTCTGCCCGTGCAAAACCCTACTGCACCTAAGAAACCAGAGGAGCCCATAGGAAGGCAAATCGTCACTCTAAGATACCTGACGGAGGGAGGGGAGGGGGGAGCCGGCTGCTTGTCGAGTGACAATCCCATTCCAAAGTATGCCATCGCCATTCCAGCAGTGGCAGTAGTAAAGCCCCATCAACTGCGAGGAGCAGGACGGACATCTCGGCCGATCTGCTGGTGGCTTGTTCGTGCCGACAAGCGGTTCATGCACCTCATTTGATTGCTTTTGCCCTTGGGTGCCCCAGCTGGCCCCAAGTCCCAAAGAGGCGTCTGTACTGGGAAGTTGGGTCGACTATCATAGCCTCCAAGTGCAGGTTGCGTGCAGGTACCAGAAGCCCCTTGTTTGAGTCAGGATACTAAGCCTTGCTTTTACTATCTACGTCTATTGAACAAGTCTACCCCGCTCCGTAGTAGTCGTCCTCATCAAGGGGTTGGAAACTGGCTCTAGTCAGGAGCACCGCAAATGACAACCTAAAACACAACTTAATGCAGGCAACTGGTAAGTGGGGTGGCTTCGAGGTGACACTGATGGGCGATCGAGTCTAACTTCACGGGCTGCTTCGTAGTTAGACTTGGCCAGGCGTCTTCCGCCTCTCCTTGGGGGCCACCCTCATGAATTGAGGCGGAACCCCTTCGCGTCGCGTGTACATTCCAATCTACCCTCCATCTCCCAACGCCCTTATATTGAAGGCGCTATCTCTCCCACCCGGGGAATTATTTGCAAATCCTGTCTAAGGCAAATCTCCAGCGTCCGATATACTCCCTTTCCCACTGGTATATCTACGCGCTATCCCTCTCCCATTCATTCCTCATCTTCCCCTTGATATCATCGCCCTTCAACATTTCAACCCAGTCCAAACATCACTCTTACTACTCAGTCCTGCAACATACCAAGGGCAAACAATTCAACCCTAAAGGACAGGCTCTGAGATCATAATGAGAACTGTTGGAATGGAGTTCAAGACTGAGACCAACACCTATGGTGGCCAGCTCTACAACCCTATCGATTTGAAGATTGAGATAGATGAGAGCTTCAGCAGCTTCGGAAACCAGACCATGTCATATCCCGGCAGTGCCTCTTCCAGCTTTTCATCGGCTTCATCGATGTACGACCCCTTTACACCTCCCTCTGGCCGCTCAACACCATCTCAACACCGCAACTCCATGGATTTCGATACTGTTTTCGGTCCTGAGACCATGGTCTACGACTTCACGCCGCCTCCTTCTTCAGTGTCTGCATACTTCCCCACAGACATCAAGCCCGCCTCGAGCCCTGACTTCTGTGATGGAGTTCCTATCACTCCCAGTCGATATAGCCATATGACTTTGGCATCTCAGCACAATATGGAGGCTCTTACCCCTACTCACGACATGAGCTTCAGCTTCAACGAATGTGCCTCATCTTCATCTCCCTTCTCCATCCCAACGCCTGCTCAGTCTTTCAACGGTGGCAATGGCTGTGAAATGTCAATGTGGCAGTTCAACAGTGACAGCCCCATCACATTCAACTCATCGCCCAGATATTCGATGCCAACACTTCACAGCAATGCCGACTTTGGCGGTGCCAGGAGAAGGCTATTTACGAACAAGGCCCAGCGTGCTTCGACCGTCCTGCAGCAAGTTCAACAATCACCAGAGTCTCAGAAGAGGGCTTTGAAGAAGAGGAAATCATCCGCAGACCTCGTGTCCGAGAGTGGTATTACTATCGAGACTGCCAAGGCTGGCAAGCACAAGTGTGATTTCCCTGGATGCACACGCACTAAGGGATTTGAGAGACGGGAGCATCTGAAGAGACACATGAGAGAGTGAGTTCAGCAACTTGGAAAACTTGTCTGGATAGATTTGCTAAATCGACTAGGCATGACCCTAACCACCGACGATGGACTTGCCAATACTGCCGTCCAGAGCGTAAGGTTTTCTCTCGGCATGACAACTACATGACACATCTCCGCCTGCACGTGAAGCCTAAGGGCACGGGCGGACGAACAAACTACGCACCAGCTGCCGCCGCCGAGCTAAAGGAGGCAGAGAAGCAACGCCGGTGCAAGCTCAAGATCGCCAAGTCCAACCCGAGCATTAAGATCGAGGACGGCGAGGAGGATGACGCATGAACGAAGAACGACATTGTATTACGACCTGCATGCTTTTCATGGAAAACGCCAACGATTTAAACGCGCATGAAGTTATCTCACGCATCATCCTCTGTTTCATCACTCTCGTTCATACCGGTTCATAATAGTCCTTTGTGACGTCTATTTTTCCCTCAACAGCAAAATACCGGAGTCTGTGCACTAGATTCGTACGGTTCTCAGACCTACACCGGCAACATACTCTATGTACATTAATTATTTCTTTTGGAAAGTCTGTCTGCCCGAGGTTGGAGGGCGCGGACGGGGAAACCAGCATCGGAAAATGGCGGCTTGCATATCATCGCATATCATTTCATGGTGGATTCGGTGGACGATATCCCGTTGTATTTTACACACCAGCAGCAAAAGGACATGTCATTTTTCTATTTAGTCAGTCTGTGGGGCAGTCTATGAGGCAATTGGGGGGCCCTCATGTGGTGTTCTTGTTCCTATCCCAAAGCAACCCTTTTTTGTGCGCTTGGTTGCTCTTGGTCTCTGTGTAAGGTAGATTTTGGTTAACATGTAGAATTAGCTTAGCATAGTCATCGTTGGGTTACATCAATTGGAAAGAATACCTGCATGAAACTCTTACGACCGCTGTCCTTGCCTCCGAACTTACATCAAACTACTGCGACATGACGAGGCCCGAACCAGAGCGCCGGTGGTCCAGACCAGCATACCCCCCAGTGTACTCAATTGAAGACTCTGGTGCGCCATTTCGCCAACAGGGGTCTACTCTGGTCTGCAGTTTTCTCGAGACTCGGAAGTGCACTTAGCTGGGGATACCTTAGGAACGGCATGATCTGACCTCTCAGCTTGCACGGAGGTAGTCGGACCTCTCTCAACCCCACAAAATCTACTGCATGTCTTGCACTGGCGCAGGCTCTTTTCGGTGTGCTGCACAAAGCGGACTGAGACAGGCTGGTGCAGCGCCGTGCCAAAATAGAGAGAGCGAGAGAGAGAGAGAGAAGCAGAGAGAGAGACATTGCTTCTTGCGGTGCGTCCGTGGGCTCCTCCCACCATCTCACTCTCTATCTCTATGAAGTAAGCCTGTGAATGCCTACTGCATAATGGTACATGGTCCGTAAATGGAGTAGAGTAGTGTACACCTGCAGGGCCATTACTCGCACGTATGCACCCGTAGATACCAGAGCGGGCTGGACGTCGGCGGGGGGCCCACGCAGGCATGCAGGCATGCATCTGCACGGCCTTGTACCCCCAAGGAAGTTAGGACGGAGATCCAGGCACCATGGCTACGACGCTACCACGTACTTTACGGGTGCCCAGGACGACAGCGACAGCGACAGCGACAGAACCACAAAGGATTGACGTCCTGCATTAGTGACCCCTCCCGGGATCGTACGGTACGAGGGCCGCAATGCTGTCAGATCTCACATTACGGCGGGCTGTGGGCTGCAGTGTCTCAGATACCCCACGGCAGCTTGGTAACCAGTCAGATCCCGGCGCCCGTCCAAACTTTTTCGCTGCTATTCTCTTGTGGGCTGTATTCTTCTTCTGCTTCTTCTTCTCGCTCTCCCACTCCCACTCCCACGTACCTAGCGGAGGGCTGGACTGGAACTGGACTGTACTGGACGAGTGGACGTACGTGAGACGGAGTGGCTAAAACTGCTTGCCTCTGCTGCTCCGTCCCCTCCCACACCACGCATTCACACCACACTCGCCCGGCCGCCGGGCGCCGGTTCGCAGCTGGAGAAACGTAAGTGAACCCCCCTGGACTGTTTCGAAGAGAGAGTCAGGTCATTTCGACGGTTCACTAGCAGGTGAAAACTACTAGAACATTGCCCTTTTTATGCAGAGAATGCTGCCATCGGCGTGGTAGCCCACAAGCCGTTTGAGGCAAAAAAAAACCCTTGTCTATTTTTTGCAGGTCTCGTGAAGCGCTGTCCGACTCCCGGCCGTGGGAGCTATTCGGGAACTACCTAACTACGCCAGCGAAGAGGGAAGGAGGCTGGGCTTAACGTAATAATGGCCACTGGGAGAAAGAGTGGATTCTCTCAATCGCTCGCTCTCTTTCTCTCGTCTTCGGGATCTAGATGGAATTGTGGACACCGGACTGGGCGCGGATGATGGATGAACCCGAGTTGTTTAGTTGTCTACTGCACCTAGTTAGCGTCGCTAGAAACTCGAGCCGACCTCGCCTTAAGCAAGTGTAGGTTCTGCCCGGCGCCAACTATCCTATCTTATCACGACTACGACAGTGCATTATCACGGCTACTGGGTATCAGGACTCGTCATGTTGGATGGATGGATGGATTGACCCTGCTAACGTGCGTGAACGCCTGCCCGGTCGACTCTCGGCCTGCGTTAACGGGGAGAAACGCTCGGTCTGTGCGCCTGTGTGAACAAGATGCAATTGCTCATTGGGCGCCACGGTCTATCCTTAGAACCTTGGGCTATCACACAATCTGACAGACAGACATGGGAGACAGCACAGCGATCGGCAAGCACGAGACTTTGGGTTACTGCGCGACACCAGCACCGGCGCAACGCCGTCCACCTATCTAGGTCTGGGATATGTGACAGAGTAGACTGGCTCTCTATTGTAGGTGCTGCTGAATCAGAGTGTGTGAGTGTGTGAGTGTGTGAGTATACTACGCAGTAGATCGACTCCCGGCTGGTGTACTAACACACTAACAAACTAACAAACAGCCTGCTTCCCTGCTGCTGCGTTACGCAAGATGCGGCACGGCTATGGGCCCGGGTAGTGGCGGGGGGTTCCCGGCTCGGGCCAGTCAGCGTCGCCGTAGCCACCCCTGCCACTGCCATAACTGGAACTGGCACTGCGAAAGTCAAAAAACAAAAAAAAAAAGTGGGATGATGTGCAGCGCCGATCAGGCCGTGCTATGCCTGCAAGCCTCCGAGCCTCCCACAGCAACAACTGCGCTGCTATGCTATGCCATACTTGCTTTGCTATGCAGTTCGCGGCGGACGGCACTAACACTGGCCTGATCGACAACGTCATCGGGCATTTTCTGGCGCCCCGAGTCAAAAAGGAATACCTAGCAGGAGGCGCACACCAGGGTCTTGGCTGGAATCCGGCGTCCCATGTTTATACTCTAATACCGCAATAGAGTAGGTGGTGTACGCTTGCGCAGCCAGATCTAGCAGAAAAGAGGGTGTGCGGGCATGCGCGCTGAGTGGTCACGGTACTATATGGCCAGATCTAGGGGACTAGATGCATTCGAGATATCGACGTTTGCCGACACACATTGGTATCTAGCAGTCTCGCAGCGTATCAGGTCAGTAGATGGATGGACTCAGACTCGAACAGATGCAGTGGGCTAAGGCAGGTACATCACACATTGGAGAGGATAAGACGTAGCCATCTTGGCACTCCATCGCGAGCTCGACTTTCCAGAGTGCCCCATACATATCCCAGACCATCTCACCTTAGCTAAGCTCAGCTACGCTACGGATTGGGGTCTTGCCTCAGATAGGTATTCGAAGAGCAGAGTGTGGAGTGCTTGCATTATGCATCTAGACTGATTCGTTCCTTTCATGACGATGTGGCATATGTGAGGTTGAGACACGCAGAGACCCAATTTGATAAGAGCCCGAGTTGCCTTTCCCTGCAGGCAAGCTGCAAGCACTTTAACAGCAGCCCGCCACTGTACCATACAGGCTCGAGACAGGATGCACTTCTCGGCCGGCTCTGCGTTGCCCCCGGGGCAACTCTGCGGCAACCTCGGGACGGTCTGAGGGGGAGCACGGGCTGATATGAATATGAATATGGCTGTGCCGTTGCTGCTTTTGTGGCTTGTTGCGAGAAGTGCCGTGTCTCGATGTTGCACGAGCAACGGCTCAGCACAAAATGGGAAAGGGACACGGGAATCCCAGGAGCATCATGTCCCCGCGCAACGCAACTGTGGCGTCTCCGTCTCCTTCCGAACCGTACCGTCTCCCAGGGCTGCATCCGCTGAGGGCATCTATGTCTGTGCGTGCGGCTCCGGCCCTCGCGGCCTCTCTCTCTCTGGCCCTTCTCTCTCTGGCCCTGGGAAGGGGACTGCGGGAGAGCTGTATAGAGCCCAAAGACACGAGCCGGGTTAGGGGAGATGCTGGTGAGCACAGATCGAGATCTCCAGGCATCAAGCCGGCTACGATAGTCCGACCTCAGACTCTGGCTAGCCGACTCGGGCTCTAGCACTGGGCCGAAGGGGGCCTAGTATGGCTCCGGTAGATAG
This sequence comes from Phaeoacremonium minimum UCRPA7, assembly GCF_000392275.1. NCBI lineage: Eukaryota > Fungi > Ascomycota > Sordariomycetes > Togniniales > Togniniaceae > Phaeoacremonium > Phaeoacremonium minimum. The sequence goes on along the minus strand of NW_006921484.1, from coordinate 118,701 downwards.
ATAGTAGCAGATAGTAGCAGCATGAGCGTCTGATTGTGTCAATGCCGTCCATGGTATGGATGCAAATCTCTTTCTCGATCGGGGAAGCACCCAGACAAGCCAGAGCAGCAGCCGACAACGGGAGTTTCCCGCCTTCCCCAGACTTCCCAGGTTGTCCACCACCACCACCACCAACAGAGACGAGAGTGTGCTACCCTTCATTTGACCCTGGATGACCCTTCCCGTGTAACGAGCAGTGATCGTCGCCCTGGATCTGCCTGACATCTCGTCCCCTACGTCCCCCAGAGGTCCCCTGAGGTCCCCTACGTCCCCTAATCACTCTGCCCCAAGCCTGACACAATCTGTGGACAACGGCCCGACATCACACCACCTCGTCGATCCTGTCAATGATGCTCATCCCAGTTCCTAGGTCGACGCAAGGCCCCTGATCGGCAAGCAAACGGGCGTACAACACACCACTGGACCGGGCTCGCTGTCTCTTAAGATCGTCACTCTCCATTCTCACCATGGCTTATAAGTAAACTAGGAATCCGCGCCGCGCTGTCGGGGGAGACATGGCTTGCCTCAAGGATGAAACTACCGTGACCTACCGGTGCCAGCGATGCCACTTTCGCTCACGACCCAACTCCGCTTTGGGCCTTGCCTGCAGCAGACCAGGCCCTGCGTCTCCTTTTCGCTGGTCCGTCTACTGCAGAGCCCGCCCACAGTGGCAATGATCCGATCGGGTGTCTCTTCTCTCTCTCTGTCCATCCTACAGAGCCTGCCTCGCCTGCGTTGCTAGCGGCGGGCATCATGTTTCGCGTTCCTGCGTAGGAATGAGACCTTCCATCACACCCTTCGTTGCCACCGTACATGCCAGAGAGCGAAAATATTTTTCTTTTCTTTTTCTCTCTTCTCTCTCTACTCTCTGGTGGATCACTTCAACTCAAGAAGAGACCACTACCCCGAAGCTACTTCAGCCATGAGCCAAACCATCTGACGGAGCAATCCAGGAAACGGCTAAGGTTCGAGATAAGTCTCGGAGGACGCTCGATAGCTCCTAATTCTATGGGGCCCCGTCGAGTTGTACTGGCTTTCCCGACCTCCGACAATTAGTCATGGCAATTGATGCACCGCTATCCCCTTGGTCCTTGTCGGGAGTGCCGTCATGATTGTTGAGGGCTGGGCTTGTGGCTCCTCAACCGCCGGTCGACCTGGCTTGGAGCGTTCTCATGGATTGCGCGCACCCACGTCAGAAGCTGAAAAGGCGTGACGTGGCGACATACAGTACATGCTGCGCACACGCACGCAACATGAGGGCATTTCCATTCCAACTGATTCAGTTCACCACCCACCGAGATGACGCCTCAAACAAGCCCTGCCAGAGTCACAGAGAAGAACACTGTCCGTCATCGGAGTGTCATTGCTTCTCCATCACCGTCACCCCATCTGAACCCAAGTGGGCGTTGTGGGCGTCGTGGGCCAGCAAGTGCCTCCCCCTCCACTGATTCAGTTCTTAGATTTGCGGTCGGTCAGAGGGATGGGAATCTGGGCAAAAAGCCATACCTGCTTCCATTCCCCCATTAAGACCCAAGAAAAGCAACGAGGCCAAACCCTGCTTGGTGGAGGCTCAACGGCGCTATGGCTACAGGGGCAAGGGCAAGGACAGGGCCACTGCCAAGGGGGGGAGGGGGCTTCATAGTCCATCCAGGCTACCCCTAAAAAGACTCTAGTGGTGGCATGAACCCCTCAGCCCCTCTAGAGTGCCTGATCTTGCCTGGTCTCATACCCAGATGCTGTGCCACAGCCTACATGTACATGCAGCCAGCAGCAACAGGAAGACTCAACCCCGCAGTGGCAGCAAGCCCAATCACCACTTGACAGCGGTTGAGGTAAGGCACTGCACTGCACTGCACTGCACTGCTCTGTACGTACTGCACTGCACTGCACTGCTCTGTACGTACTGCGCTGCGCTGCACGCTGCACCTGCAATGCACTGCCATGTAATGTCGCCCGGTCTGTTTGGCTGACATCACAGCACAGCACAGCACAGCACAGCACATCACATCATGTACCTTGTAGCACATGATGCTGTCGCCAACCTCACTTCAGCTCCCTCACAATAGAGCCTCATCCGCCCACTGTTTCTATACCGACGGAACATCGATGAGATGAGCCGAAACCCTCATATCGATGCAGCGCTTTACGCCTGAAACGACAGTCTGCCCTCTTTTTTGATGTTGTTTGCTCATTTCCGGATTTTACCACCTCCGGCATCTTGACTGCATAGCGTTGCACGTTTGGTGCCTTGTGCGTATTTTCGCATCAAGGCTGGCTTGGACTTATCAGCGACTAGTGTCGTGGTAATCGCTGTTCTTGGTGGGCTTCATATCTACGGTTTACTGCAATTGCAAGTGCAGGATGGCGCATCCGCCCTCATATGAGGACGCTGTGGGCCAGAAAGACTGGCTCGATGTTGTTGCATCTTACGTCGCGATTAAGGATTATCGCAGCCTCTGTCTCGTCTGCAAGCGCTTCTACAACCGCTTCGCCCCTCGATTATGGAAGGACCCGTTACAGACCGTGCGGGCGTTGGGGCTCGATGAAGGTGATGGTAAGGAGCCTATATTTTTGCCCTCGCCTCGTACTATGCTGATCTGCTTCTATCAGATCTGGACTGGTACTTTGCCTTGCTCCGGCGGATGAGACATGTGAGAAATGAGACCGCTCAGCTGGTTACGACTTTGGATTTCCGGCATTTCGCTGTCGGGACCTCCGAGTTCTATTCAGATACTACGGAAAGGAACATATCCGAGAGCTTCCGCTTCCTGGAGAAACTCTTTCCCAATTTGCGCTGCCTCATTCTAGATGGACATCCCGAGCTTGACCCGAGCTTGCTGTCAAGACATATCGCTTCTGACAAGGAGGCTGATATGTCTACCAGGCCGCTTGCTTTCATGAGCATGGCCCAGTGCCGCACGCAACTCCCCACCAAATATTTTGACAAGGAGTGGCTCACGGGTCTTGTGTATCTCGACATCTCTGACATGCCGGGTTCTATCAGAAGTCAACTTGAGCAGGGGTCTCTCAGCACCCAGAATCTCCCGAATCTCCGCATATTGAAGGCGCAAGGGCGAGAAATCGATGACTGGACAGCAGCCTTGCTATTGCAGACCTTCCGCACGCGGCTATGGAGTCTGGATCTTACACGAAACAACCTTACAGACGTTGTGGTAGACCATCTGATCACGCAGAGTTTTCCCGGGGCCTCATTGCATACAGATACCCATTTCTATTCGGAAGGGAAAATCACATTTCCCGTGCAAGCTGGTAGCGAATCCTATGGGGCCTTCACATTCATTGAAGATTCGATATGGAGCCGCAATTTCAGTCATCATGAAAAGTATCTTGCGGATACTCCGGTTTACTCCAATGAAGCAGATTTACCCGTGCAGGAAGGCACCTTGGTGCGGGCTGATGGTCGCTCCACCCCTAGACGAGACTCTGCTGATACAATCAAACGCGCTTTGGCTGGCGACTTAGATCACCCTACGCCAGAAATGTCAGAGCTCCATCACCTAGATGTCTCTCAAGGCCATGGCGGTATCACCCATCTCTACCTATCGGAGAATGGGCTCAGCTCGGATGGAATCCATCGTCTACTGCGCCACTCTCCCGGTCAATTGGAGCAACTAGATTGCGGCGTCATGTCCTTTTCACTGGATGAAGCGGTTTTGCCAAGCTGGTTGAGGAAATCCGCAAAGCTCTCAGGCATCGTTGGTGCTTCCCACTTGTTCCGACCAGTCGCTTCATCAAATCTCCGCGTCTTATCTATACACCATTCCCTGGTCACACAAACCCCAACGTTGGATGCGGATAATATTTCCCAAATGTCGAAGTTGTGGCTTGCCGAGACCATTCTCAGGGAGCGAATCGATCTAGCCTATCCCCTCTCTTTTGTGCCAGACATGAATCCACGCTTGTACTCCCTTACTCTGACTAGGATCCCACGCTACTCCACGGGATGGGTCACCAAGAAGCTAATCAACCTCCTGCGATTGGCTGCCGTTCAAGAAAGAGCTATTGCCGATTCAACAAGCTCGAATATTCGCAGGGCACCAACGATGGTGAAGGGTCTTAGACACATTAGATTGGAGTTTGACCCTGACCCAATCGACGATATCAGTGGCTTGGAAGATGAAGATCTAGATGCTGGCGATTTCGTCACCATGGCTGACGAGGAGTTCAGCTTCTTTGGCGATACTGGTTGGAGGTCTCTATCCACATCAAACTCTCCGAGAAGTGACGACTTCTCATCAGCGGACGCGAAACGTCAAGGCCCAAACGCGGATGAGAACCCTGAGGAACTTGACTGCCCCCCGTTCTCGGAGACTCAGGGTGACTATGTCGAGCACACGGGGTCATGGAATGGGCAGGACTTCACCATTCCTGTGTGGATCGGTTCTGGGGTGTTCAACAACCACCTAGCTGTGAACGAATACATGAAGAACCTATGCAACCCGGAGCTCCAGAGCGACATCATCCCTACATCGCCGAATCATGTCGCTGCAGGAGTCCCTCCAGGGTCCTACATCTACCAGAAAGCTTGGGATGCGATGTTGGCCCCTCCTAGATGGGGACGGCCACTCAGGTCAGATCTCACAAAGATGAAAGATGTTGTCGCGGAGCTCAAGAAATACCGGCTCGATACGCGCGCTGCGTACAAGCGTGCCAAAGATGCAGCCGGTGGCATTACTGTCCCTCTTGGGGAGCCTCACTTTTTCTGGAGTGGAAAACTTGAGGTGGCTCTGAATGATCACGCTGTTCACTCATCGAAATATTGGAGATGATGTGACAAGTATCAATTTAAGTTGACATTCAATGTTCATATCTACATTCATGGACAATATGTACGAAGTGCAACGGACATGATCGCCAGGGCGATATGACAACCATATGCCTGACCTCAGGACTTGCCCCTAGCAGTCTAGCTCACAGAAGCCGTGTAGGCACTTGTGCTGAACACGGCGTTCGAGCCCGTGAACGTCTCGGTGCCCGCTCCAATGCTCGTCAGATACTGGCTGGTCGGCAGCCCCTGGTTGCTGGTCAGGTACGAGATGAAGTTCTTCAGGTCGCCGCTGAAGTTGGACTGCGCGCTCGACGCGACGAAGCTGAAGACGGTCTGCACGCCGTTGCTGCCGCTGTACAGCTTCCAACTCACGCCGCCGATCGTTGGCGTGGCGATCGTGCTGCCCGTGGAGGAGATGGGGCCCGCGCCGCCCAGCGCGTTGAGCCAGATCATGATCTCGTACTGTGAGGTGCCGCTGGCGGAGGACCCGGTGAAGAGGTCGTATGCTACGTTGGCCACGACTGATGTGCCGGTGTAGCTGCCCCGTGTTAGTGCGTGGGTGCGCTCTTCCAGGGCTCAAGTTGATTCTTACCTCCACTTCCATGTGGTTGGGATCTTGGAGATAGCAGAGAGCTGCTTGGGCGTGAAACTGACGACGGCATTGGCGTACGACTTGACGCTGGACGAGCCGCCAGCCCAGGTCCAGCTCGTCGACCAGACCAGGTTGCTCCCGGACATGCCGGTGACGGTCGTGCACTGCGAGCCGGACGTCGCGGCGGACATGCCCCAGAGGTCCTGGTATACAGTGTATCCTCCCGTGGCGAGCGAGTCCCATTGTCCGCACATGGTCGTGGCTCTCTCCTGGAGGGACTTGGTGGGAGCTGGAGAGGCGGCGGCAAGGCCGGCCAAGATGCCGGGAGCAAGGACGGAGAGCTTCATTCTGGGCAAAGCGTATTCACAAAGACTCTGGATGGCACAAGAGGTCATGGAGGTTTAGCAGAAGGCGTCATAACAAAGGACATGATGGCACATATATAGCAGATGTACTCTAATCCTACGAATCTTCAATTATGCGAATGGAGCCAACCAGCCGGAGGAGCGTCCAGATCTGGACATGAACGTATCACTACATGGTTAATCCAGGAAGCAGCATCACGAGAACTCCTCTCCTCTCCAGTCCCGACGCTGTTCATCCGCCTCTATATTCTCAATTATCCCGTCGGTTTCTATCAAGGCTTGACGTCCTGACGTGACATCGTGCCAGGTGCGTGGGACGTTTTCCTGGAGACCCGTTGCAAGTCCCGGGGGCCTGGGGACTGCGAGTGCGGAGAAGGATGCCGGGCTGAGGCGATCGATTGGCGGAATTCTCACGGGCCGGCAATCAAGCAGAAACGGGCCACCTCGGAGGCCCGCCCGCCCGCCTGCTGGAGGGGAAGGAGGACCCCCCCCCTTTCATGACGGAAGTATTAGACTGGTTCATGATTTCCCGGGAATGAGGTGTGGCTGATCGACAGGACGTTTCCGCAAGGGAGCGTTTTGCTTTGCTTGGCGGGACCCCAAGTACCGAGGCCGCGAAGCGGAAAATGGCCGATGCCTGCTGCTGGAGCTGGTGGTGCTGGTGGTGCTGGAGCTGCTGGAGCTGCTGGAGCTCCTGCTCGTGATGATGGATAATAGTGTTATATTGCTTATTGCCTCATCCGAAAGAGGTGGCCGCCTACATGTCCTTTTTCAGCTGGTCTAGTCGCCTAGTCGCGGCTAGAGAATTGAGCCAAGCTGAAGAGCGTGAGCACTTAACCCCTTACTATCTCATTCGAAGTGTCTGAGGTTTCCAAATACGATCGTGACCAAAGTGGGTTCTTCGGTGGGGAAGGCAATGGAGACCCCTTCCCGTCTGCTAGTCTGAGGCTATCGCCAGTGCTATACAAGCGGACGCAGCTTGTTTCAGCGGAGTTGCCGGCCTCGAGAGAGTGAAGGGGGCAAGCAGACTATAGTACGAGACGAAAGCCCGAGATCTCCGATCGAGGTCGCATGTTTGCTTTTCTCTAATGAAGAAAGCTAAGATGAATCCATAAATCCTGTGGTTTGTGCGCAGTGAGACACGCGCTAAGGGTCACCGAACTCTATGCTATTATATGCAAGGCGTCTATGAGACAGGAACACAAGTATAATTACACCACAATGCCCCTCTGCGTCCAGCCCTTTCGGCCCTTCCAGGCCCATAGCACCAAGAAGCAGGCGAGCCAGATGCTGCCCGCCATGGCCCAGAATGTGCGCGAGTAGCACTGGGTGCCGTAGCAGAAGCTGTCGCCATCATCATCATCACCACCATCATCTCCGGGGAAGCCAGGGGACTTCTCAGCCCCAGCCTGATAGATTGCGGAGTAGATCAGACCCCACATGGTTGCTCCAAGCGCTGGGAACATCGCCACGATGCCCCAGTTCGTGCCAAAGTTTTCCACTCCCCAGATGACCGTGATGATGATTGGTGTCAAGCTGAAGATGGCGCCGTATCCGGCACCGATCAGTCCCGACACTATCCAGAACCGCTCGCCGTGTTCCTGGATTGCCCCTGACGCTAAGATGGCCATGCCAAGGGACATGAGGAGAGCGAAGAAGAGAAGGAAGCTGACACGTGATATTGAGAATCTCATCCTCTGCAGTATTGGCGCAGACGAGGGAATCTGAACGTGCTGAGTCTTGGGGCTCGGTGCAAGTAAATCAGTAAGCCCACCTGCAATGAGGCGGACGAACGTACTTGTCAAGCACACAATGAAGACATGTGTAGCCGCAGATGTTGGAACGCCAGATGCAGGCAACGTCGGAGAATAGAGTGTCTTGATGACTGTTCCGAGATTGTTGAGGAAAGCCTCTCCAGGACCAATCATGAAAAAGAAACCTATAGCAAATGGCCACATTGTACGATCCGTCAGGAATCGTCTGGTTTCGGCATTTAGCACGAAGTTCTTTTTGAATTGACGGTCATCCTCGAGATCCTTGGATGGGTCAAGTAGTCCGGCATCATCCTCTTCGTCCAACGGGTTCGGTTGCTCGATGGCACCGTAACCTGATGAGTTCCTCCCCGGAGTGAATAAGGCACTGCCATCCAACAGACCGCTTCTTTCTAATTCCTCGACTGCTTCATCAATGAGGTCCTGCTCATTGACAACACGCAGGGTGAATGTCCCGATAATTCCAACAACTACCAGCAGGATGGCTAGAAATAGGAAGAAGTGGAAGACATCTACGTCGCCCTTGGTTCCATCTGGCAGCCTCTCGTACAGCACTCGGCTGCCGAACTGGCTCAGCCACATCCCGCTGAGCCCGCAAGCCGCAATAGGGACTGCGAGAGCCAGCCCGCGATGCTTTCCCTTGCCGAAGTTCTTCGCGCATGTTGCAATAGCAGCCATGTAGAGGCAGGATGTTCCCGTTCCTATCAACAGAAAGGCGACAACCATCAAGAGGTACGACCAGTTCGTCGATCCAGCCCCGCTGCTAGCGCTCGGCTCCGTTGCGGCCCTCTTGTACAGTGTAGCCGCCAAGGCATACCCAGCCCCGAAGAAGACCGCTGCCATCAGCGACAGCGGCCGCGGCCCTGTGCGATCGCAGACATAGCCGAGGAACGGGACAGGCAGGTAAAGCGCGAACGACGCAGCGATGGCAACGCCATTGACCTGATACTGTGTGTAATGGAGCCGCTCCTGGAAGATGTGGCCGTACAGCGAGAACACGGCGACGGAGTTCGAGCAGAGGGCGGCGATAACGGCAGACACGAAGGAGATGCCGCGGGTCACAGCAGCGACTCGCAGCCGTCGCCGCCTCTCTGGGCTCGGCGATGAGTGGCGGATGGACGAGTTGGACGAGGCGGGGCCGAGGGTCGATGCTGTGTCGGACTGCAGCAAAGGAGTGGATGCGTCGTTGTCCGACGTCGATATGCCAGCCATAGCTTCGGCGAGCTTCGGTGGTTAGACAAGAGCTATAGAGCAAAGCACGGAGCTGCGAGGACGGACTGCGGGGTTTTCAGGATAATCCAGGGCACATCGTCACAGAGCCGATAGATCTATAGCGCGGATTGTCGTTGTATGTACAAGGGAAAAGGAAGATGGAGAGCGAACGCCCTGATACAGTGGTCGTAATATTGTAATGTTACAGGATTCCATGCGATGGATGGATGACAGACATGCTGACGGCGCTATCGGAGGAGTAAGGCTTACCGTCGACATGGAGCTTGCCAGCTGTCCGTGCCCGCCCACCTGCCTGAGACGGAAGTGTGGATCCAGGTTGATCCATCACTACCGCCAACGAACTCGGCCTGTCTACCCGACTTACACCTGTGAATATTATTGCAGTTTAGCCGGCCGAACACCCAAGAGCTGAATGGAGACTTGACGCCAGTAAAAAGCACCCTTTGCTGGCGTACGAGTCTGTGCATTATCACTTGAAGTGTACGGCTGTGACTGAAGTCCTATACTAAGCATCCTACTGGGCTGAGAAGCGGCCTGTCCTGGCGAGGTCTCCGCCTAATCAAGCAACCTGATATCATATCAAACCAACGAATAACTCTAACCCGGCCGTACAAAACAATTAGCGAAAAGAGTCTCGAGCAACTATGGCAGATACATTGTCCCAGAAGTTAGATGAATTGGAGCCGAATTTGCGCACGCCGAACCTCCTGAACCTAGTATCTTCTCTCACTGTCAGCGAGCTGCGAGTTTTGCGATCAAAACTCATAGAAATGCACTTCCAAACTGATATTATCGCCCGCCTTCCAATAGAACTACAGCTATGCGTGGCTGATCATGTTAGTTCTGGCGATGTATTCAGCTACACCAACGTCTCGCGAACCTGGAGACACATCTGGCTCCAGGACAAGCTCATGAACCATATCGTGGATAAATGGTATCCCGGATTATTGCAGCTTGATGACATGGGCGACAATTTGGAAGCCTACGAGCGTCGGAAAGCCGTATTCCTACAAATTCTGCAAAGGGATTCTCGTCGATCAAAAGGAAGATTCCGCTCCATTTTCTTTCATGGATTCCGGCTTGAAGACGACACCTACTTCAAGCTAGATGAAAAATTTCACTCTTCTAACGGATATAACGACATTTTGGTGACAACGCCATCAGACCGCGGCCTCGGTGGAGTTATCTCTTTCTATAGAGATGGGAAGCTCGCTTGGAGTCCGTCAACCCGACCGCCACCAGATAATGGAGTCATCATTCTCGATGATTTCCGGACCATGACACGCAAAATGTACAAGGTCCAAGGCACTTTGATGCAAGCCTTATCGATCTCACTGAGGGCCCTAGGGAACAAGCTAGTCGTCGGAATTGACTCCCGAGTCGCGTAAGTCACACGATGATCGAAGCAGCTCTTGAGTATCAACTGAATCTTGTCTTAGGCATGTGTGGCATATCGAGACGAATGAGTATCAAGCTGTCGCTCTTCCTTCGCGTATATACACATGTAAAAGTGAGGGCGAATATGTCTCATTTGTCACAGATGACGGGGCCGTCTTCATTTGGAAGTCCCACGGACGTGTTCTTGAAGTCGACATGACCAAGCCAAGAGCCATTTTTGCAAGTCTGGCTCAGCCTCACAAATTCCCATTATACAGCAACTACCCCGAATCCAGCAGAGCTATCATCCTTACACGAGCTCACCTAGACGTAATACTTCATCCTTCTGAGCCAGAAGTCTACTTCGTCGTCACGATGAACCCGATGTCTGGCGCATTGGTCGGCTTTGTCGCTGTTCATGAGTATATCAAGAACAAATACAGTCGCACCTATAAAGTCCAGCTCCCTATGCACCAAACTGCATCGCAGAGCCAACCGTTCCTCGGCGTCTTCTCCCTGCTTGACTGCTATCGTATCGATTCTCATGGCTCGTTCATGCTTGCGACTTTGACAGAGACCACCGCAAACAAAGTTCCACTATCGCTTTCAGTGACTTTCAATACTATCAAGAGAAAATTCTCTATCCTGTCACAAATCATTCCGCTGAAATCAGAGCATGCCTCCAACCGTCGTGACCTAAGGCGGGGCGTGCGCTCTCACTGCTGGCGCACTCAGACGACATTTTCCTTGTCGAACATGTGGGACCTTGGTTATCGACTTCCCCTGATCACTCTGTCCCCACCCGCGCAGAATCTCCGAGGGTTGTATCGTCTGCCAGGCGGGGTGTTACATCTGAAATCGGCCAATGTAGACTATGGGTTGGATCCGGTGCGCGGAAGACGCATCTCCTTTCAACACATGCATCTCATACCGGCCATTATGCAACGTCAACCGTTGTTCCCAATAGGTGACCGCATGGCTTTGCGGGGACCCCGTGGCGCTGAAAATGGATACATGATCGATGAGGCCGAGGCCGAGGAGCTGACACAGCCTGGGACATGTCGCGGGATATGTGGAGACGATGATTTCCTTATATTCGTTGGAGAGGACAACTATACCGTTTGGAGTTTCGATACCGACATCTTTCAGGACCTAGAACTCACAGCTCCCTAGATATTGATGTCCTTCATTAGCTCTAATGATATATGTACCTTTGCTGATAAGACAAAGATCTATGGGTCCTTGAAGTTCTCAAGACGAGTGACTGAAACGTTCAACGTGGTCTTCAGTTTTGGCTTCTCTTGAGCGTCTAGCAATGTTGTTTGGACTCATGAGCATGCTTCATGCAGGGCTGAAGCTGCCTGTCTCTTCACGCCTTTCGTTGCGACCATGACGGAGGTTCCAAGCGCCGACGACACCATATCCTTGTGCAAAAGTAATGGCCGTAACGTCCAATGTTATACCAAGCCTTCAGAAGATCAGTCGGGACCGTATACACTCTTGTGTTTGAGTACCCATTCTCTCAATGTGGTTTCGTCCATAGCGACCAGTATACTATAGCAAGTAGTGAGATGCTAATTGAGACCTGGATTGAAGCACAGAGGACTAGAGACATTTTATAAGTCATAGAAGTCAGGCCGTGGTGCCCGGTATCGGAGGTGTCATTCACGAATAGTCGTCCCTCAGGCCATTGGAGGCGTGTTTCCCTACACCAATTGGCGAACCATCTGGCGATTCCGGTCGTATCGAAATTGTACACACCATGTAGAGCCTTTATGATGACTTTTGAATTGTTTGGAGCCTCTTTACTAAGATCATCATGCCTTTTGACCATTATAGAGGTGAGAGAAGAGCTTCAGCGAGAACGCAAGGAACGCCCTGACCAGGACGCGGTCCTGCAGTTTCTCCGGAGCAGTTGAGGAGGGCCCTAGGTTCGAGACTCTTTCAGACAACTGTGGTCCGAGTCCTCAGGCATACAGAGGAAGGCGACTTCCTGTTGACCATGTAGAGTACGAACCGCAAGGTCTAGGAACATCAGGGACTTGAGTGACCCCCATTCACGATCTCCCCACCGAGAAAGGGGTAGAACCACAACGAAATGAGGCTGTACGGGGGTCTGAACGGGCCGAAATCCATCATTTCTCACCGTAAATTTTAAAGTTCTATGAGGTGTCGAAAAGCAGTGGCAAGGACTGAACAAGAGTTGCACAGGCAATTCAACCTCACGTGAGGTGGTGAGAAGATTGGCTAACATGACGGCTCGCAATTGGAAGAGACTCCAAAAAGCAGACACGCAGCTTGCATTGTGGCTCTGCAATTGCGTTAGCGGGCCCTCGCTGGGACTGCGATCTTAGCGTCGCCGTAGCATCTAGGGGCCACCCGCATTGCCAAGTCTGCCCGAAATGCGGGAATTACGGTCTGATCGGTGAGGGCTGCATGAGGATCAGCATTTTGGGCGGATGCGGTTTCCGGGACCCAATGACATGCATAGGCGACTGGGCGTGGGTATCGACGTTTCCTCATTGCTGACCGCATGTCTCTTCAATGATCGAGGGCTAGATGACGGCGAAAAAGGTGACGGTGGATTCGAGACGGGACCGTTCAGTCGATAACGGTTGTGACGGTGATACAACAAACCTTACAAGGCTATAGTACAGCATCGAAGCAAGTAATGGAAGCATTAAATTGTTACGTGACTAAATCACAAACCAAGATTGAACCCGAATGATGTTGCCGCCCATATCAGTATAACGGACACTACCTAGGTCGACTAGTGTTCCTTTGAAAGTTGACACATAACACAGGAACTTGAAATGCGCTGTGTGGGGTTAGCGATGGATGATGCGGATATGCTGCAGGATATGGGGGAAAGGAGACCCGTGAACCAGAATGCAATGACATGCTGAGAAGCACACCGGTTTTGCTCAGCCACATTCGGCGGGTGCGATCTTGAAACAGGAAATGACGAGAAGAGGAAAGCAGGTCCACGGGTGGGTTTGTGTTTGGAAGAGGATCGATTGACACTGGTCGAGTTATCATTGGAGAGGAAAAGAGCAAGTGGCTCTTCAGTTTGGCTGGGTGTCAGTGTGGTCCCATTCGACTTGATCTGCATATGCCGTCCCGTAATCCAATTGCCACAGAAACGAAGGCACTCGTTAAGTTGCAGCATATAGAGGACAAAGAAGCAGAAGGAACGTTGTTCGACGGTGAGGTGAAGTGAAGTGGACGGCAAACAAATTGGGGAGCACCTTCCTTGTGAATGCAAAACGAGAGTCGACGTCATCGTGGGAAGACATCTCAGTCGCACCTTCCAAGGCATCGTGAAATGGACGCGAGGAAGGTGGGATGCTTTGGGCGTTGCTGACCCCCAACTATAGAGACTTTCCCTTATAGCTACTTCTCAGGTGAGGTAACATCTCCAATAAGCCTGCTATTTCAGGCCCATCCAGAGATAATATCCAGCTGATTGGCGGCCCTTTTGGGAGAGTCGGTGAGGCGGCACTAGCGATTTGATGCTACTGGGAGACCACAAAGTGGTGATGCTTGCATGCCACCCATCACTCTCAATGCACTCGTACCCGGAGCTTAGTGAAGAGAGATCCCTGTCCTCTCCATGCGATCCGCGCCAAGCTTTCTGGCCAAGCCATGCCAGAAGCGGGCTAGAAGTTTAGAACGGCACTGTAACCGTGGGCCAGTGAGCCACTGGTGTCGACGTTTGTGGACTGGGCTGTCCACTAAACATCCACTGTTTGATTTCGAAACTGCACCCCAACTCCCAGCTGAGCAGGAGCTGCCCCTCCTTTACAACGCCCCTGGGAACCCGCGCTAGAGGAGGGCTCCCAGCGCGGGCACCAACCAGTCCGGCAGCTGCACGTAGTGCATCGACGTCAGTCAGGGACAAGCTGCGCACGCAGTCTTTTGGAGAATCCCCCCCGAATTCCCTCCTCTCGAGCTTCGCCCTCGTCTCCTTCCCCTTTCCTCCTCTTCTTCTTCTTCGTCCCTGTCTTGTCTTCTCAAGCTTCGTCCAGGTAGCGATACTCCAGGCAAGTCCCCTCTTGCCTCTTTTCCGAGATTACTGCCCATCGGAAGCTTGACAATCAGCCCACCATAACATCAGAGCTCTCGCATTCTCCCACCTCTCAACATCTCTCATGCTGACCTCTTTTGTTTATTCAGAGCCACCGTCGTTGGTATAAAGCTGCAGAAACAGAACGCTGCTTGAGCCATAACACTCACCCGCACGAGCACGAATTCCTAAGCATTTGTGTCATTACTTGCACAGTCTTCCTCGTACATTGTCTACATAATCCGTCACAATGGTGCATCTGACTACCATTCCTCATCCGGATGAGCTGGACAAGGACATCATCAAGGAGATCAAGAAGGCCCATCTCCAGCTTGCAAATGATGATGATTGCTTCACCACTTCTGTCTACGGCTCCAGGTTCGCCGCTACCGACCTACCGAAACACGAGATGCCAGAGCGTGAGATGCCGAAAGAGGTGGCTTATCGAAGTAAGCTATTTTGGAGCTCATATTCGCCTGCTACAGGCACGTTTGAGTCTTTAGGACGGACACATTACCCCTGACTGAGAGATCACTTGAAAGTGTCCCTAACGAAACGACCTGTTGCTTCTCATGTATTGTTATGGAAGTTGCTGACTTCAAATGCTGTAGTGATCAAGGATGAGCTCAGCCTGGATGGAAATCCGATGCTCAAGTATGTCTCGGGCACTTGGATTATATAATGCAGGCTAACACGGGACTTTTCTAGCCTTGCTTCGTTCGTCACGACTTACATGGTAGGTGCACCCAGCCGTTTTCGTGTGCAATATTCCAGGCATCGACCGGACGTTTGCATACAGTAAGGGGCAAGCTGACGTCATGCAGGAAGATGAAGCTGAGAAGCTCATGACCGAGTCCTTCTCCAAGAACTTTATCGATTACGAGGAGTACCCGCAGTCTGCCGATATCCAGAACAGATGTGTGTCCATGATTGGCCGCCTGTTCCATGCCCCCGTCGGTGCAGAAGAGGGAGTCGGTGCCGTCGGTACCAGCTGTGTTGGTAGCTCCGAAGCTATCATGCTCGCGGTTCTTGCCATGAAGAGACGCTGGAAGAACGCGAGAAAAGCTGCTGGGAAGTCGACTGAGAATCCTAACATTGTCATGTCATCAGCTGTACAGGTCTGCTGGGAGAAGGCAACTCGATATTTCGAGATCGAAGAGAAGCTTGTGTATTGCACCGAGGGCCGTTATGTTATCGATCCAGAGGAGACTGTAAACTTGGTTGATGAGAACACAATCGGCATCTGCTGCATCCTAGGTACGTAAATTGTGACCCTTGTCATCTAGCATGCTTACTTTATAGGTACCACGTACACGGGTGAATACGAGGACGTCAAGGCAGTAAATGATCTCCTCGTAAAGAAGGGACTGAACGTCCCTATCCATGTTGATGCAGCCAGCGGCGGCTTTGTCGCTCCGTTCGTTGTCCCCGGTCTAGAGTGGGATTTCCGTTGCGAGAGAGTTGTCTCCATCAATGTCTCGGGACATAAGGTGCATACAAGATCACATACAATCCACGTGAAACATTTGACTGACATCGTGCAACACAGTACGGCCTCGTCTATCCCGGTGTCGGCTGGGTCGTTTGGCGGTCCGCCGAATTTCTTCCGCAGGAGCTAGTGTTCAACATCAACTACCTGGGTGCTGACCAGGCCTCCTTCACGCTTAACTTTAGCAAGGGTGCCTCCCAGGTCATTGGTCAATACTATCAGCTCATCCGCTTGGGCAAGCATGGCTACAAAGCCATCATGTCAAACCTGACCCGTACCGCGGACTACCTATCTGATTCTCTTGAAGCACTTGGCTTCATCATCATGTCCAAGAAGTCCGGCGAAGGTCTTCCGCTTGTTGCATTTCGAATGACGAAGGATGAGGACCGCAACTATGACGAGTTCGCCCTTGCTCATCAACTACGCGTTCGAGGCTGGGTCGTCCCGGCTTACACGATGGCTCCACACACCAACGACCTGAAGATGCTTCGAGTTGTTGTCCGCGAGGACTTCACTCGCCCTCGATGTGACGCACTGATCTCTGATATCAGGCAGAGCATGTGCCTCCTCGATGACATGGACAGGGAGAGCATCAAGAAGCAGCAGGAGTTTATCCACAAGCACCACACCGCTTCCGGCAAAGCCACGCACAACCACCCTAAGTACAAAGTTAGTAACAAAAAGTCTCGCCCTATAGTTTCTTTGACCCCTCCCCTATCCTTGTTTTGTATCTCAAGGGTCCAGATTGTGCTAACCTGTGGATTACTTTGAATTGCTGCAGAAGGAGAAACATTCCATTCAGGGAAAAACCGGCAAGACCCATGCCATCTGCTAAGCTGCTTCCGATGGCCAAGGCACTCGTGCCCAAGGATACGAAAAAACTGGAGTTGGTGGTTCGGGTCGTGTGACGAGGCGACTTTTACGCAAACGAAGATGCTGGGTCTCTCGAGGTTTCCCTGGCGGAGTCCTGAATGCACACCATAGGTCTGGGAACTGTTGTTTGGCTCGTCTGGCTTATGCAAATCAGGTAAATACTGACGCAAGGTTTTGTATGGAATGAGCATTGGCTCGCAAGTTTACCGGCAATCATTGGTCAATAAGAAGTGGCATTGCAGACAACGGACATAGAGATGAATATATGATCATGTCAAAACTTATTTGAATCATTGGTGATAAGTTCAGTAAAACGCACCACAATTTTCGACACGTTGAAGGGTGGGTCTAGTAAGTGTCATGCTTCGAATATTTTGAATCATTTAAGCTGCGATCCCCTTAGTATAGCCTCCTTGGGATTCTACCAATGGGCAAAGCTCTATTCGTTACTTCTGAGGTGGTGATCGGCCTTGATAACCTGGAAAGTCGGCAATATGCTTACCGCTAGCAGTTCGCAATATTGCTCATTGTCTTAAAAAAGTAAGTATAGCCATAGCGTCGTTACACAATCCTTGCCCGAGATCTCGCTCGCCCGCAGAATAAAGATTCACCCCACCGCTATTCCGTTTCGCCGTCTCGGTATCTCGACATAGCCGACTCGTGGCAGTTGTCTAGTGAGCCCGAAGCCGGACTGGCAACTCCCGAAGGCGCGGGCCCCCCGTCGAATCGCAGGACTATCGCACACATAAGCACGTTGCACACGTGTTACGCAGTGAGTATGGCGGGACAAATCGTTCAGCGTTGGTTGCACGAGAGGGTGTTCCGCGAGTTTTCTAGAGGCTTCCTTCGGCCGGGAAACGGGAAAGGGGGCTTTATTGATGACAACTGCCAGCCGTGTAACACAGTTTTCCCACGTCGATTGTCTTCTCCACGGGGAGCACACGGGAGACGAGTATAGTGATTTAGAAGTTTTTATAACATGTCATATTTTTTCTAGTTTCCGGCTCCGACTTTCTGTCTTAGAGCAGAAATTGGTAAGTAGTCGTGGATGCGCGGGTTTGTAGCAAGTCCGGGCCAAGTGAGAATTGTAGTGAGCAGTAAGTAGTTGCAGTAGTATGTACGATCGGATCGGTTGTTTGGTGATTGGTAGGTTGTCATATACAACGGTAATCAAGAACCCTGCCCCCCCCTAAGCCGTACCCCTTCATCCTTGATATTCGCCCCCTATGCTTTTGCGTCTTCGCAAAACGCGACCGTTTGATGTAGATACCGCGCCATAGGCAGACCATGGGTGTACAAACGGTCCCATAACTCTCATAGCCTCCTGTCCAGAACTCGACGACCCAAAGCAAAGACTCGAGTAAGCCTCCCAGGCATATCGCTTTGAATTTTGGCTCAGACCACACCGCCTCTCCCCTAAATTTGCCCATCTGGAGCTAGTACTCCGGCAAGGATACAATGATAACAACACATATATCAAGACCCCCTCTTTCATCTTCATCGACCCTCCGCTATTGAAAATAAATAATACTGTATAGCCCCTCCCGCTGTAGAATGACTCTGGTATCTCCCCAAGCACTAAAATTTTGCAAAGGCGCAACAAAATGCCTATCCGAGTTTTATGACCAGCCGAAAATGACAGTGTGGTAATGAGATCTCGCTTGAACGCGTGGCGTCGATAGGTGGAAATAGACAATAGCCAACTAAACAATTGAAGTAGATAGGATATTTCGTAATCGTACAAGCCGTCCATGGAATGTCGTGACGTTCAGAAAATCGATCCCTTCGTGAATAAGAAAAATCCTAGCGTAATAGATAGTAAATCAAGATATAAGACGGCTTCGGTTTGGAGCAAGTTTCGCACATAGGAAAAAAAGGTCGAAGTTTGTAGTTTGTGTTGAGGGTCATGCCTCCAAGTGATCGAGACTGCAGGATGTCAATAAATCTTCTTGACAGTCGTCATTATCGTATTAGAAGTAATCTTGTCGTGCGAATCGTATAATATCATTCGTTTATTTCGATAACGACGCACTCGTAAGCCATCTCGCCTCAAGCGTTATCAGCATCCGCCTTCGAGATTGCTAAAAGATTAGATATGTTGCCATATTATCAAATCGAGGGCTCAGATATGAGCCTGGGCTCCTGGCACCTATCACTCAAATGATATTGGCGATACTGATTCTCTCTTGGCTCTTGGTCTTGCCTGCTGCTGTAGGGCTATTAGTGCTGCTGCCCTCACCAGCAATCGAACCCGCGGCAGAGCTTGCTCCCGGTTCTATCTTGACCGGTGGGAGGATCGGTGGCCCCCAATTTTGTGCCGTCGGTGTCGAGGTACCGGAAGCTAATCCTCGGACAAGGCTATCAACACGCTCCCAACCACCCCAGTCTCGGCTCTCGTCCTCTGTCAGCCCGGTGCGAGCCTCAAGACTCAGCAGGCTGCTTGCACTCGGCGAGCCTCCAGCACCACTAGGCCCACTCCTGGCCAATCCTGGGCTAGGGACCTGTCCAGCAAGAACCTCTCTCTCCCCTCCAGCCCACACCCACGCTGCATCGGGCCCAGCCTGTAGGTCTGCACTGACATACACTAAAAGCTCTTCGTCTCGAAGCAATGCAGCCTCCAGCGGACCTGGTATTGGTCTCGGGGGTGGTGCGAAAGGCGGTTGTCCTGGGGGCGTAGTGCGTGCTAAATACGCCGCATGCTCTGCTCTCTTGGATGCCAATGTGCTGACAAAGAAGGCAAAAAACCGTCCACACGGCGTTGTAACGTCTCGTCGCCCATTGATAGCGGCCAAGGCACGGATGCACGTCGTTGCTGCATCGAAGTATCCCGTCAGAAGCAGGAATAATGTGCAGCGGAAGACGTGTGTGATTAGCAACGCCGTGGCGCCTTCTGGTAAAGTCGAGTTCGTTCTCGCAAGCAACGAAGCTGTTTCGAGCGCGGTATGTGTGCATTGCTCGATTGCAATGATTCGAACATCGTCGGGACAAGATGGCGTGAGGTTGTGCCGGTGAAGGAGGAGTCTAGCGTGTAGAAGGTAAATCAGGGGGTTTAGAAGATGCGGCGATAATGATACTTGGCTGGATGGATCGCAAGCTGGTGGAAACGTGCGTAGACAAGCCACAAAGTGCGAGTCAAATGTTGCCAGACGAGTAGGTGCAATGACCGGAGAAGACAGTGCCTTGTTGAGAGCAGTATACGATCGAACAACATGGATTACTGCAAGGAGAGAATGAGTCAGTGGTTCGGCGCCGTTGGGTACGAGCATGCCACCATCATGAATGTAGTGGTCATCCACGCCGGCTGGCAGCGAAACATCACAGTCAGAATCGTCTATGAGCACTGGTCGCCCAAGTTCGACTGCTAGGCTTCGATCCAATATGTAAATGGTCCACCACACCCTACGTCGCATTTCTCCTTCTATCACCGGCCATGGACCAGACTCAGAGTACAGGCCAATGTCCTGGGCAACTTGAACAGCAGTTCCCAACCAACTCCAAGCCGCAGACTTTAGATTCATCTCATTGAGAAAGATCGTGATGAGGATGAGTGTTCGCACATCATCTAGCACATAATCGTTATTCCATGGATCGATTAACTTTCTAGAGGCTTCAGCAAGCTCGGCAGCCAAATAAGATCGGTGAGGATCGGTAGTGAATAGGCTGCCAACAGCCAAAACCGCAAAGAACATGGACAGAAAGGCAGGTTGCACATTTTGTAGACCGCCGGGCTTGTAGATCTCGTCAACTCCCTGTTGGAGTGTTGGCCAATGTAGGATAGGAAACATGCTGTGCGAAGAGGCGTAGTAGGAATGGAGAAGCTGGTCAGTTGTTTGCTTGGGAGGCAGTTCAGGTTTCGGAAGCTCGGACAGAGATGGCGCCAGTGGCTGTCGATACTGAGCCGGCGGCTTCCAGATACCTTTCGAGAAGCTACGCAGGTTTGACCTTGCTCTAGCAAAATCGTGCATCGGTGCTGGCCGCTTCCTCCTCTTGGGATCTGACCCTATAGCCGGCAACTGCAGTGGCAACTGCTCGATGCCTTCGATTTCCAGATCCATCGCGCCATCCTTCTCGCTCAGCATACGCCTAAGACTGCTGTTCTCCCGACGTACACGTTCAATCTGCTTCTCGAGGTCCTGTACTTGCTTGATGGATGACATTCGCCGATTAGTCTCCTTGGTAAACTGGCACTTGACATTTCGACTAGAGCACTCAGAACAGCTTGTCGTCTCCGTGGCGTCACACTTCACCTTCCTTTCGCGACAAGCATCGCAACTAGGATCTTTTCTCCTCTGCCGATATGCTCGCTTTTGCGCACTCGACGATGGTAGCTGCGCATTGGATGGCCCTGGTGTGCTGGCAACTGACTCATTCGAAGGCAGCGAATCTCGTCCCATGACAGAGCCGGCGGTGACTGGCGTGTACGGCTGGAAGGAGGACGACTGGTGAAGCGAAGGCAAGGGAGGAATGCCTATGGGTTGTGGCGGAGGAGCCACGTTCGACCTCACACTTGTGCTCATCAATCCTCCCAAGTATTGGGATGGTGGCTTTGGCGAGGTGGCGGACGAAACTGAGGAGGAGTCGTATGACCTTGTGGACAGGTTTGGCGATCGTGAATATGGGTTGTGTGACCCAGATGCCGCCATGATGGAGGGTTTAAAAGACCAGAGATCCGCAGCTCGAGTTGGCAAGGGCTCCACAGACTCCCCAAAAGGTCGAATTCCGGGGAGCTGGCGGTCAAGGAACATGCAGACCAATATTCCAAGATATTCGGGGAGAACGGTACAACACGTTCAAAGAGTCTGGCCGCTTTCCTCTCCGTAGCCAAGGGCAAACCTCCGCTCAATGGCGAGGAACCACACGCTCCTTGTTTGTCGATCAGGGAGGGCAATGCAATGTCTCAAGTCCCAAAGCTCAATTTCGCCCAAGCACCAGTGAATGCTGCTTCTTTGACGATCTTGGTAGTAGTATTCCGCAGTGCTGCAGTATTGTGCTACCTCAATGCCGCCCTGATCCGTAGTGACCTGCGGCTTACTTGCTTGGTTGGCCTCGCCGCGGCCCCGCAGGACAGTTGAGATCAGAGAAGCAGAATTCGGGTGTGCCGCACGGCGCGTTGACAATAGCAATACAACATCTGTTATGCGATTGCCTGATTAGTGTCTGTTCCACTTCTAAAGATAGCTGGAGCGTAGGCAATGCGCCAAAGGAGGTTGCAAGACAGGCTGTCCAACACGCCGACAGTCGTATAGAAGAAAATAGAATAGTGATAGACTGGATGGGCCAAGAACTGGAAAGTATGGTACGGAACAAAGCACACTCGGTGTCTCGCAGAGAAGTTGCAGAAGTAGACGGAGTGGCCTATGCAGGTGTGAGATTGTCTACCTGCAGTCCAGCTTTGGGTAACAGAACAAGAGCAAGTCAGGCAACGAGTAAGTTGCGAAGAAGAAGAAGGCTAGGTGAGGTCAGGTAGGTAATGGTTTATGCCCCATGCAGACACCTGCAGCACTTGACAGACTGGGGGGCGTGTAAGTGGAGGAGGAATGGGCTCTGGTGGTGGTTTGGTTTGGTTTCGGCGGTTTGGTACGGGTACGGTACGGTACTAGACAAGGCAAGTCTCATTGTCCAGGGGGGGCCCTTGTCCCCATGACCCCCTGCCCGGGGCTCTCCGCGCGTTAAAGCTGAATCGGAAATATTATCTGGACCGATGAATCCTCCCACTTGACCCTTGTCGCCGTAAATGACAGGGGAAGCCAGAATGACAGGGCTGTGAGTGATGTTCGTCCAGAACCGTTAATGTGTTTCGAGCGGAGCCAGCGTCCACGCCATAAGCATCTTGCGCTTTCTGACCACAGACAGCTCACTGGCCTACTGCCTTAGTGAAGCCGCGAACCTGGATCCTTGCGTTGTCTAATGGAAAGTATGCTCGGAGGATGTCATTTTTCGGATATTCTCCGCAAATAGTAGTGTTCTACAATTTGTACAAATCTGACAGTCGGTGGCTCCATCTAACACTCTGCTAGGACATATCAAGCATGGAATAGTGCTTTCCTACAGTTGGGGGCCTCTCCATACACACACACACACACTTGTGTAAAGGCATATCTGTGTACAAATGGGTGTGCGAAAGGGTAAGTGTGTGCGCAAAAGTGTGTGTGGGTGTGCAAGCCATCCAGAGCATGGGGACGAGAATAAGCATAAGGATCAACCATGAGTAGCAGCCGGGGGTCGAGAACTTTTCACGGACCCTTTGCCGTTGCTTCTAAATATGAAAAGTTTCGACAGCATAGGATTCATGCGACCAGGAAAGACCTCTGTGTGCTGGGTACGGGGGGCTTGGGTTGGTTTGAACTTTGGGCTGTGGTCGCCCTGATGTGCGTGCTGTGTTGTACCCTGGTGGATGAGCATGTACTGGAACCTCCACACTTGTAAGTTGATGCTGTAACCGTTTCTGAACACCGTTGCAGCAGACATGCCTGGTCAGCATGCTGTCGACTCGGCATTCTCTCGGTTGTCTCAAGCCCACCAAGCCTATTTCGGGGCATGATGTGCATGCGGAATCAAACAAAATTTCGCGCGCTTCCCACAAAGATGGTGTTCGCTCAATCCAGTACCTGTTCCCGTACCACTTTGGCCCGGGGTGCTCTCAACACTTGCTTTAGGATCGTCCATAGAGTCCAGAAGTTTACAAGGCGTACTAAGGGCTCGCTATCTTAAGAGACCTATTGTACATTTCATTGTTAACGCTGGCGAAATCACTACCGCGCTGGTGCCGGGAGGAATGGGGCCTCTCCAGGGATTGTAGATGTAACCCGATCGCCTGAGGCTCTCAATAAGACCTGGCATATGACTACAACTCAGGTAATGAGGAAATTGCCAGGCACCGGGGAAGTGGGCAGGTAGGAATGGGGATTTGAACGTAATAGATAGACCTGCAAGATCATTTTCAACCTACCAAACGTTTAGTCGATATGATCCTCAGGGGCAAATGCTCTCTAGCAACAGGAGAAGCGTCCAGACTATGCGGCAGAGTAATGAGTTTGGGTAAATGGCGTATGTAGCACAGGAAGTAGGATCTTCGTCAGGATTGTTCCGTTTTTGAATTTTGTCAGGGATTCGCCGAGGTCGAACAATAGCTTGATACAATGTGTAGCTATGAGAAGTGTTGAGGGTCGAGGCTCATTATGATCGTTTCCCGCGTAGTATAGGTTAGCTATGCCTGTGTGTTGCCATTGATGGGCTTGTCCAGTTCTAGACTACCCTCCGAGCTTCAGGCTAGGGGGTGTATCGAGGTCAGGCCAGGGCAGGGTCTCTTTAATGGTTGGCAAGCAGGCTATCGACGCAATTGACATCCGGTGCAGTGGCAGGGGGAGTGCTCGGTGGCGCGTCACTCCAGGCTGTGATGAACTTCGACTAAGGTCAGCAGCAACTTAATAGAATGTTTGGATATTCAAGCCGGGATCACAGAGCTGCTAGTGTGATGGTACTGCTTGGGAGTCGCCTGTCTTTCGATCACGATGGGTGTTGTACCTGTGGTGCAACACGGCAGCTTGTCCGACCTGACGACTTACTTTCTTCGGCAAGTACTTGGACGATGGTCCCAAAGTCAGTAATCAGTCGGTTATTCAGTCGAGCCAATACTTATGGAATGATGTGTGAATGGCTGGGTCCGGGGGTGTCAATTTGACACAGGCTCAGCTACAGCGCAGTAACGGCGCCCTCTCAACGAGCCTCTAGCTGCTAAGAAAATATCTCAGACCTCTCACGACTGGTAATTACAGAGGCTGTAGCTTTGTATGCAAAATAGGATTCCAAGGACAACAGAAAACGAGCCTAAAGTAGTCGAAGCATGGGATGAATAAGACGGAAGTATTGAGGTGGGTATTCATGGTGAACTAAGAAGAGCTGGATTGGGTTCGACAATGACCTCCGAAGAGAATAACAACATCCAATGTACTGACAAGACGAAACATAGCAATGTCAAATGGCCCGTCCAGATGGGACTAATCTCGGAGGGAGATGTGTGTGCCACTTAGCAAGGTCAAATTTAAGTCTGCAAAGCGCTGATCAGTCCCCTGAAGGAAGCAGCAACGGACCGTTCAACGACTCTCAGGGGCATTTGACAAGAATGGAAGTGCTCGACAGGAAAAGCCAAGTCTCTAGAAGCCGGTGGCTTCCGGCGAATTCGGAGCACGACCACGTTGGCCAGGGTCTCTATCTGGAACAGATCTTGCTGTGATCCAGTTGGGCTGGCTGGACCAAGTCTAAGTCTGGTTGAACTTCGGCAGACCCTCCGGCAGTCAATTCTGATCTGGAGTAGATGGATCAGCACAGTGCAAACAAAGTAGCAGCAGAGACATGGAAAGATGTCCGTTCCAGTGAGCTAGATGTATTGCGCCTGGTATGAGCGGTGCAAGTGTCCACTGTCGTCGTCAGCTCTCAGTGGAACCGATCACAGTCAAATGATCGAGCCAGCAAGCCAGCAAGCAGGAAACACAAGCGGGTGCTCGAAAGAGGAAGGTCCCAAGACTTGGAGAGGTGTACTATTCGTCAACGGGACCTCCAGGCGCGGGAAGAACAGACCGAGTGCCATGCTTTCCAGATGTGGTACTGTACGTACTGTGGTACTGCGAAGGACGACTCAGTTGTATACCCCAGGCGCTCCCTACTCTCCCAGTAGCGCTCGTTCTACGAGTACTTGGTACGAGTGAGTAGGGTGGATGAGAGAAGAATGGCAACGGGAGGGGGTGGCATTCTGAGAGAAACAGGGGTCTGAAAGGAGGGAGGGAGCAGCACCACCGAGGCATCGGGGCTCGACCCAGGTCGGCCACCATGCAGTCTTGGCGGGTTGCGGGCGGCGGGCGCGCGCCATTGACCTGCATTTCTTTACGGATTGCGGAAAGGCGCGTGGCACATCGCTGCAGCCATGTCGAGCCCGGCTGGTGGCTAACGTTAAGATTAGCCGGCAGGTGAATCTGGCTTGAGGGGGAGAAAACCAGACGTCTGGACCACGAGGTAAGCAGCCGCCAATTCGCCTAGGACCCGCATATAGGTAGCTCGAGTAGACATGCTGTTAGATGCCGCGGGGCCGGACTTGTCGTGTCATTGCCGTGATTCGCACACCTGCAGCCGGAGACGACTCCGTATCCGCCCAGGATGAAGTCAAGGCCCTTCTCGCTCGAGGTGTAGACTGGGCCCTGGAGGCGAAAGGTAGGTAGTGAGGCAACGTGATAAGCCACGCCAAGTGCAATGAACGGGTGTGTTTCTTCCAGAGCCGCGGTGCCTTCCTGTGGGACAAGCTGCAGCTTTGGGAAAGATGGTGAAAATCCGGCCTATTTACGGATGGTCTAGTGTTACAGCTACCTCCGCTAGTGTGGGTTAGTTAAGCACGGCACAGCATAGGGCACAGCATAGCTTGCTACACAGTACTGCATAGTAGGCAAGGCCGGATGCCCTTTACTACCGAAGTATAGCCCACCACAGCAGGAGCCAATTCCCACGCCGGTGGTGACCTGCACATAGCTGCATGCACGTCTCCAAGTCCAGTGGAGTGTTGTACGGGACGGTGCTGTGCAGCAGCATCAATCACGCTAAGCTACGGTACCTGAGAGCCAGCCGAAGTCTTAGGTGGTGTAACTGGAACGCGGATAGCGGGGGACTCCAGAGTCCCGGCATAACAATGGCCGCTCTCTGTCTGGCTGGGTTGGTTCAGATTCCGTCATGGTGTGAGCATGAGGTTCGTCGAATGACTTGATCGCTCACCCACGGCTCATGTGCAAGAGCCGTACTGGCCGAAAATGTAAGCTTGCGCATGTGTGTTGTGGGTGTGGGGAGGAATGCCATTCCACGCACGCCGGCCGGACGTAGAGCATCTTCCTCGTCGATCGTGCAGCTTTTGGAAAGGTGAAGGGTGGAAGAACGACATTTGAGTGTAGGTAAATGTCGTCTCTCGCTGATCTTGGTTGACTCCTTGGACTTGGACTTGGGTTGCTCAGCCCGCTGGCCCCCCTGGTAGGCGATCAGCATTGCACAATATCAAGATTTCCACCTGTGTTTCCTCCAACTCTCCAGGCTCTCCTTGAAGCCACGAGGTCCACGAGTAGGGGTATGCCCGGATCGGCTTACCTAGGGGACTACACTGTAGTAATGGGCGCTCGAGCAAGGTCAGGAGGCTTGGGAGGGTGAAAGGGGCGTAGAGTAGAGAGCAGAGCAGGCCGGTGCATGCCCTGGCAAGGTCGCAAGGTAGGTAGGTAGGTAGGTGGTTTACCCTGCCTTCCATGTGAGGTACGACGACATAGATGGCAAGTACGCACGCAGATCCGATCGGCAGTCACCACCTGCGCCCAAGGACAGGCAGGAGCCGCCTGGCACCCTGCCTGGCTCCTGCCTGAAGCTGGAACTGGACGTCTACCTGGTGAGACTGGCGACAATAATGGAAAGCACCGAGGCGAAAGAAGGACCATCCATTAGGTACCTTCCACACCTCCTCCAAGCGCAAGTGTTTCGAGTTCTACCTTAGCATCAATGCACGTCACGATATCTAGGATAGCGAAAAGCGAGATGTTCGCCTCATCTTAGAGTTAAGACAGACATCCCACTAATGTCAAGCTAGACCAGGCTATGAGAGCACCCATTGACTGGCACATACTGGTCTGGCATGGCGTCAACCCTAAGGCTTTGCGGCTTTGCGAGGCATGGCAATACAAGCACCTGCGTGATGGCTCGACACAGTAACATACTGCACAGGACCTAGGTAGACAAGACATGTGTATCGCGCCTTGCCTGCAGATGCCCCTTCCAACCTCGGTAAAAGATCTAGATGAATCTGTGATTAAGTGCCAGCTCCTACCAACTAAAGGGTAAAGCAGAAGCGACTGTTCGCACCCCCGTTGCGGGACACAGCATTCATATCCGAGGATGTCGCGATTTAGACCACCTCTTATCTACAGTACTACTAAGTGGCCAAACAGGACAAGGTAAAATATGCTTTATCTGGTAGATGAGGAAGGTCCCGGTAGGCAAGTATTGGCAAGTGCGGCTGCCTTACAGTAGAATCGGACAGCCTCCGACAACACAACCCAAGCTGGTGTAGGCAAGCATAAAAGGCCAATCTAGCCGCAACTTGCGCAAGTGAATAAAGGCACAACCTGCTCCGAGCCGTTATAACTCAAACAAAGGTAATATCTATTTCCTCGAAGTGTCTGTTTCAAACCACCACTCACCACTGAAACGATGCCTACCGCCACTCGCCCGCCGCTCTCCTCGTCCGACTGCGCATCACATCACATCGCAGCTAACATCGGCCGACTGGCGTTCAGTCCACGCAGTAGCATATGGCACTATCTCTGTTGGATCGTCGTGACAAGATCCCCGGCTCGATACCGTCCAAAGCTTTCCTATTCCAGCAACAGCATGGTATGGGACGACAGAGTCACGACAATGTTGCCGAATAGCAGTCGAGAAGACATGCCAAGGCCCGTTCTTAGCTAGTCACGCTTGTCTCATCATAGAAGCGCCATTTGCAATGATACAGAAAGCCCTATGGAGCAGGTTGGCATCAACCGCCGTTTTCTGGAGGGTCCGGCACGCTTATTTCAGCGCCATGCTAACTGGCTTCGGAGATGCAAGCGGCGCTACCTAGTCGTCTGAGAAATTGCCAGATGGAGTCGCATCACTCCTCCAGGGGGATACACTGTGTCGTCGACTGGTGCCCCAATAGCCTCCGGCGATTGATAGGGTCTCCATGCCATCTCTAGTTTTGGCATGGCCGAGACCACACAGTACTATTCCCCCGCTATAATACAGCCTGGTCACTGAACGGGTGGCTTGCCGAAGGTCTTGGAAGTCTCAAAGGAAGGGTCCTCCAAGACATCAATCTTTCTTAGCCCGACAACAGCCCTCCGTGGATGCGTGAGATATTCCACTCTGACCTTATGCAAGGCAGTGATTTAGCACTTTGAAAGGTTGTGTGTTGTTTCATTTTCCGGGTAGCAAAGTCCCGCGAGGGTCTTGGAGCAATCAAGAGTGAACGAAACACGCCGAGATCCAAGATGTTCTTTTGAATCCTTGCCTCTAAAGTAAGGCAGCGAAAACAGCAGCTGTGTAGGTAACGATGTACGTTGCCTCTCACCGGAGAAACATCCCAAGTCGGGTTACATACCTTGCAGGATGTAATGGTACCCACCAGTTCGACGAATACATCCTTGCATTTGTGTCCGACAGGATCTCGAGGTATAGGCACTTCAGTCGTCTCCTTTTAGTTCGGTTTAGGTCCAATGGAGACTTTGGGCGAAGCGGTTCCAACTCCAGATTCCAGGGTAGCCAGTACTTGTGGGGGCTGTTCTTGGCTCCTATCCCACATTCCGTTATGTTTGCGCTGTACGTAACTTCTGCCGTTGGGAATTGGGATCAACCTGTTCCCCACAGCGGCCGTCCGAGAAATTGACAGGCAAGGGGCTGCGAGATACGCCTGGAACGTCTCGAAAAACCTAACTGGGTAGACAGTCGCACTTTACTACCGTCATGACCTGGAAGCGCTGTGAAAAGTTTCCACACATCACCAGATATCACCCAGGATCGCTCTCCCAGAGGACTTTGCAGAGGAGAGACGTTCCAATTCTTGTCAGACTGGCCGATGTCTCGGTTGAGCACTACTGGCTTGGCTCCTCCGCACTGGCATTCCTTGGTGCTTTCAACAGCCAAGTGTCAATCGCTGAGGATGCCGGCCACAGGAAGACCTCTCGTCGCCTGACCCTATGCTGCATGTACTGTACATGCAACCGAGTCTCGCAAGGGCAAGACACCCTTGGGCACAGTATTTGGTGAAACAGCATTGTCAAAGCTAGAGGATTATGACTTTATGATGATACGTATTCGCAAGGCAAAATCTATCGAGGTTGATGACAACTCGTTTGAAGTTTAATCTACCCAAACCTGGGGTTTCAATCTCAAGGTCACAATCAGGGACCTACCCGCACTACAAGATTCGTAGGTATGGCGCACGGCCCGGAAGGAGTAGCTGTGGGCCAGACCACCTGCAACCCACGAGGCGAGAAGCTTTCGGAACGTAACGTTTTCGAAAGCCATACAGGGGAAGTTGGCACGCTAATAAGGTGGTGGCATCGCCTGGCACAACTGGACCACTGAGTCCGACCACCCCTTGGGCACCCGCACAAGTTTCGATCGAGATGGCCCAAAACATGCTATTCTCTTAGCAAGTCCGTCCCCTCTTCTTAACATCGGCTGATATAGCCATTTCACCCACGGACAATGGACTAGCCCACCAACAGGATCTACGGTGTGAATTGCTGTTGATGCTCTGCCGCACCTTTGGGAAAGCATTGACGAAACACCGGAGCTCTGCCCAATGGAGATGTGGACCCGAAGTAAGTTCGGTCACCCGATTGCCGAATCTCTGGCAGGAGGCGATCGCTGACCAGTGCAATACTAAAATAGTCACGGACTCCTAGCGTCTCAACAGTCGGTTTGCATTGTGCCAGACGGCTCGATCATGCTTTGCGAACTGTTGACAGTGCGAAACACATCGGCTTGCGGACATTCGTCTGCAGTCTACAAACTGCATCATCCCTGGATCCGTAGCCAAAGTAACTCGCCCCGATATGGCGTGGTGAAGCTCTTGGAGGCTCTCACCAGCTGAACCTAGCAGACACAGGCCAACATGCAGAGGCCATGTGAGCTGGAATACCAGCGGTAACCACGGTCGCATGACAAGTGAATTGCAAGGTATCATATGCTGGTAGAATACAGTCCGTCTGTTTTCGCTTACCTGAGGGTCGAACCTCCAACGCAAAGCTTGGGGTGCTAAAAAGGCATGTATCGTACATGCATGGACACCTCGATGCCCTTACTGTAAGATTATGACGCCTGTCAGTTTGCCTTTAATGCCGCGACTGGGAGTGTCGATCAATGGCTCAATCACTCAACGAGGACTGTTCATGCTACTAGATTCCACCAATCGTCGCTGTAGTGTTGTCATTTTCTTTAGACAGTCGTTCACAACACTGAATGCATGGCGCCACCAATTCTTTCACATTATGTGAACTTGCGTCTCGCTATGGTCGCTTTCCATCCACGACAGATAGCAGTGAGTCGCGATGGTATGCGTTGACTTGGGTCGGCAGACATGCCTCAGCTAGAGGCTGCAGTGGTACCGTGGTGGAGATCATCCGATTCGCAAGGCTTGCTTGAAGCGATTCTCAGATTTATGGGAGGAGGGGTACCAAACATGAGGGGTGTTGCAACTAAGGCGATGCACTTGAGAGTTGGAGCAAAGTCCCTGGGATGGGGAAGGTCAAACATCCTTCAGGCTGCGCTCATCGCGGCAAGTGGTGTCGAGACTCGTCAGACATTGATTCTCGAACTTGTCCCAGAGGAGCACATCGCTTGCATAATGCAGTCGGCTCGGGGCTTGTTCCTTGTCAGCAACGGTCTATGCCGGCCGGTCGTTCAGGCCCCCGAATGCAAGGTCTGGCGAGATACACCTGCTCTGGCAATGGCTGCCGACCGTCTACCACTCACAAGTTTTGGCCAGCTGTTCCAAATGAAAACAAGAAGCGCAGCTCCTCCACAGAGAAACGGTCGACATTGGATCCGCAGGTCTCGCTGTGATCGCACGATCGTAGAAGATGCTGCCGCTGATCAAACTCCCGAATCTATTTTCGTCTTTAAGCTTGACCTTGTCGATAGGATCTGACAAGTTCATTTTGTGTGACGTTTGCTGTCACAGACGGCTTGTTCTATGATGTCCGGATCTTGGTTGGGATGGCCCATGCCCTTCCCGCGTCTTGGAGGTTCCCGCTCAGCATGACAGCTGGGTTGTATGATCTCGAAACTGTTTTGTCCAGGTTGTCAGTCGCCTATGGTCTTAGACTATCTCCCACTGTCTTTCGCCAGGGTCCTCCTGCATGGGAATGACAGGCATCGCGGCTCTGTAGGTTTTCCTCCCGACTAAGCCTGTTCAGATTGGAGCTCCCGGCGCGTCTGACAGGCTCGATAGGAGACATTTCCGACCGGCCAGGATTCAATGGAAGCCAGATTCCGACGTCCCGCAGCGTAGCAGGATACCCCTGGCAGAGGACACGCCGCGTACCGGGGATTTTTCTCTACCCAGCTGGCATCGATTGTGAACAATGGGACTCAATGGAGCTTTCCGTCCATGCCATCCCATACCATAGCCGCGTCCTAAGTGATCCAGCATCGCCCTGTAATTTCGGGCGATTTCCCAGCCGTCCAAGGGCACCCCAGGCCGCCACGCTCGCTAAGCTATGGTGAACGAAGCCACTACCAGCGAACCCTGTCTAGTGAGTTCAGTTGAGTGCGAATGCAACCTTACATTGCGGTCTCCATCAGACGGGCGCAGACTCTCGCTCGCGTGCACAGCGAGATCAGGACCCAATCAGGCTAACGAGAACGGCGAGATGATCTGAACCAACCACCAGGCCCGACCATCGACATTGCCATATCTGGAAGGATTGGGGGCTCATTCACTTGTGCAATTGTCTCCTCCAGATGAGCAGAGACTTTGCTAGTAGAGGGTCACTTCAGCCAGGTAAGGCTGAACCATGGCGTTCATTTCGGCAGCTAAGGAAAATCTCCCATTGGGCTTACAAAACGTTCCGCGAACGCCTCGCCGTTGCGACTCATAGCTTACGTCTGGACACGGCGATAGCCGACATCACTGAACGTGGAGCTTGAGTCAAGCGGCGAAACAGAGATTGTAGTGGAAAAAATTCTCCATTTCTGTGACAAAATGCTTCATCAGATAATGCAGACCTGTGGAGTCTAGATAAATCAGTGAAAGAAGATTTTACTTTCATCTTTCCTGGTGTCAATGTTTGGTGCTTTGGTCCGGTTTGAACAGCAGTAAAAATTCCTCTGCAAAGTTGCAGCAAGCGGGCTTGCGCGAATATTCCGAAGTTGCTGAGTGCCTGTGTCAAAACCACCCGCCAAGATGTGCAAATCACCAATCCACGGCTTCCTGAAGGCGCTGCCAAAGTGCGAACATCATATGCACTTGGAGGGCTCGTTGTCGCCAGAGCTGCTCTTCTCTCTGGCCAAGCAGAACGCCATCGCTCTGCCCCAGGATGACACTGCGTTCCAATCCGTGGAGGCGCTGTATGCCCGATATGACCGGTTCACGTCACTGGACGACTTTTTGGCCTATTACTACATTGGCTTCAGCGTCCTGATCAACGCGGCCGACTTTGAGGCCTTGGCGTTTGCGTATTTCACAAAGGCTCACAGCCAGGGCGTGCGGCACGCCGAGGTGTTCTTCGACCCGCAGGTGCACTTGGCAAGGGGCATCGCGTACACGACGGTCGTTGACGGATTCGTCGCGGCGCAGAAGAAGGCTGAGGCCGAGTTCGGACTGACGAGCTTGCTCATCCCGTGCCTGCTGCGCCATCTGCCCGTGCCGGACTCCCTGGCTACCTTTAAGACTATTCAAGAGCATGGCCACTTCCTGGACGGGACGCTGGCTGGCTTGGGGCTCTGCTCGACGGAAATCGAGAAGCCGCCTGTGATGTGGAAGGAGATCTTTGATCTTGCGAAGGAGGCGGGCATTCGACGGACAGCCCACGCTGGCGAGGAAGGGCCGGCCGGTTATGTCACCGGAGCCCTGGACGACCTCGCCGCGATGCGCATCGACCATGGTGTCAACAGTCGGCACAGCGAGGAGGTTATGGAGAGGCTAGCTCGTGAGAAGGTCATGTTGAGTGTGTGCCCTATCTCAAACGTCGTGCTGAAGGGTGCACCGGCCGTGAAGGATGTCCCCATCCGCACATTCCTAGACAAGGGCGTTCGGTTCAGCATTAACAGTGACGACCCGGCGTACTTTGGTGGATATATCTTGGAGAACTACTGCGCGGTGCATGATGCGTTCGACTTGAGCATCGAGGAATGGGAGCGTGTCGCGACACACGCCGTTGAGGGCAGCTGGTGTGCCGCGGAAAGGAAAGCGACCATCTTGGCCGAGATCAAGGATGTCGTCGGGGAGTGGAAGGGCAAGTTGTCTGCATGAGAGACGAAACTATTTCAGAAGATGGCCCTGGATGATGAAGAATGAGAACTACAGCGCATATAATGACAACCATATAATAGATACACCGCTTTCTAATCACACATCTCCAAACTGCAAGAGTTACAGAATGCTCTTTATACAATCTACCAGTCTGAACGTGTATTCTATACCCTAACGTAAACAGATGCAATGGTGATGATGCATGTCTATGTATGCTCGTTGATAACCGTTTGACCCAACCAAGGAACCCCTTACTCTTCCTCACCCAGTCCAGTCAATCCACCCACAAGTCCCTGCATTCTGCGCCCAAGCAAGTCATCCGAGCTATTCAATTTCACGAGAGATTTATCATCCCTCCTGCTCGTCCGTCCATTCACCTTCTTCTTGCCCTTCTTCTCCGGGGACTCCTCAGGGATCCTCTCGGGCACGCCCTTTGCCTTTGCCCCGTTCGTCAGCGACTTTGTCCGCGCCCTCGTCATGCTCATCTCCAACGGCCTGTCCTCGTCCCCACTTGACTCCGTCCGCTGGTGGTGCCTATCGCCATCCAGCGCTGCGACTGCAGTGGTGCTGACCAGCGCAGCCTTGCGGTCCCGCTCGCGCTGCGCCGCTGATGCGAAAATATCCTCGATCCAATGCGCCGAGCGGTCGATCAGCTTCCACGCGGGCGGGTATACGGTTGGGAACTGCAGGAAGCCGTGTGAAATACCCGGGATCAGGATGACCTCCGCAACATCCTTGTCGTTGAAGCCCGGCGCTTGCGCGTCTGACTCTCTGTACTCGAGCCGTCGGCCGCCCGAGGCATGGAAGGCGGCCTTGACGCGACGGAGCCGGCCGGCGAAGATGACTGTGTCGTCGACGAGGGGATCCCGTTCGCCGGTTAGAAAGTAAGTCTTTGGAAAGCGCGCAAGCAGCATATCGGGTGCGAGGATGGGCGAGAGGAGGTAGTCTGAGGAGAAGTCGGGGCGGTTGTGAGGACCGACGTAGAGAATGATCATGGCGCGCATCATCTCCGGGGTCAAGATACGGTCATTGAAATAGGAAATCATGGATGACATCGCTAGGCGCGTCTGGAGAGGTTCAGCGTGATAGGACGTACTGTTCGTCCTCGCAACGTCGGTCGACGGGGGTTGTTTTGCCTTGCTCCAGCTCGTTGGACCAGAATGTGCGTACTCTGGATGAGGGCTACTGGGTTCCTTCGGACTGGAAGATCGGCTCTGTTTAGCACCTCCGATTCCTTCAACAGAGGGTCGTCGTGTATCATCCTCGTCATCAGAGTGGTGGGGGGTGCCCACGAGATCATTATACTGCATGCTCTTCCGACGGATGATTGCCTTGTTGGCCACCCGCATCCTGCGATCCTTAATCAGAGACATCTGCTCGTCAGACATCCAGTTTCCAATGTTCATGTCGAGACCGGGATAAAACAGGATCAGACCATCTGGCAGAGGAAGATCGGATTGACCCTGGAAACGACGGACAGCAGATGAGCCACTCTCAACAATCATCAGAGTCATCGAGGCGGCCAAACTCCCTCCTGCGCTGTCACCGCAGACGACAACCTTCGGGGTTTCTTTCCCGGACAAGCCTATGCACCGTCCCTTGCTCTTGATGATTGTTGTGTACACGTCGTAGCATTCGTTCAAGGCGTATGGATAAGGATATTCGGGTGCCTTCTTGTAGTCCAAGCTTAGTATAGGTAACCCGGTCTTCGCAGCCCAAGCAAGGAGTCGGTCATCATTGCATCGGGGGTCCATAGCAACGAAGCCTCCACCAGGGATGTCCAACACAATCTTATTGTGATTCTCCAAATCAGAGAGAGGCCCATCATAGTACAACCACGCAGAAACCGTCTCTTTGTAGTCACTGGTTGCCGGCCGAGGAATGCGAATAGCTCTCGGCGGCCATCTCGTGAATCGTGGCCGGATGAGGCCTTGGAAGAAGCGAAGGTAAGGAGTTGTGCCCTTGTTCCAACTGACTCTCAGATGGTCCACCGTCAGGTTACCCCTGACCTTGCGCACCTTCTCGTCCGCCTTTTCCGCAGCAATCATGTAGAAGACAGAAAAGACAATGCTTGCCAGGTCTCGGAGCCACTTGGTTTTGATCTTCATAGCCGTCCAGAAACCCGCGTCCAGTGCGGTCAGTACCCAAGTTGCCCGGAAATAGGTCGCATCGTACATGTTGGAGAGGGGCTCTGGACTAGCTAGGCCGACCAAGGTGCTGAAGTTGCGGGTCGCATAGAGATATATCATGGTGATGACGACTGTCTGCCACGCCGTCAACCTCTTCGAGAACATCTTGGAGAAGAAGCGCATATATGGTGGGCCATGCTTATTTCCCCTTATAGATTGGTCAGCAAAAGCGAGTTGCACGGTGTTTAAAGAATTTGAACGTCGAAGTGTCGGCAGACTTACTTCACCAGATATGCGGACCAAAACGCCAGAACAGCAAGGACTTGAAGTCTCCGGGACTTGACCGAGGGTCGACCAAGGACATGATCTATCATCTTGAAAAGAAGAAAAGGAATAAATCAGGTATAACTCAACAAGTGCTATGCAATGCAAACTGCTCTGACACGCCCTCCGCCGTTGCCAAGGGTGTTTCTCGACGACCCTATGTATCTATCTGGAAGCAGTCTCGGTGTTGTGATGGTTCAGCAAGGATCTCAATAGACAAGTGAGACAGATCCGACGGAGGAGACTAAAGTGCGTGCCGATACCACGGCCATCTGAGCTGCGGGGACAGCTGAGTGAGGATTGGAATCGATCCGAGGCACCTTCTGGAAAGGGGCAGGCTCGTGGGGGCACAATGCGTTGCGTCGACGTGAATCGAGGGATGACAACGCAGAAGGAAATATGTAAGAGGATGCAGCTAGTAGAAGGGAGGGTCCGAGACCGTGCTATGAGGCCGATTGATATTCAATAAAAGAGTTATGAGGAAGTTATTCTGAAGGAATAACAGGAATAACATGAAAGACGACGGCATGCAAAGGAGAAGACGACATAGCCGCAAAGCCGGTGGAATGCGTAGGCCCAAACATGTCATCTGGACAATCCGTCGAGTGCTAGTCATTTGCATGTGATTCAAACCGGACGGAAAGCATGAAAGCGGCCGGGCCAACAGGGGGGTTTCCAGAATGACGCGCCGGAGGTGGCGGCGGGCTAACACACTCACTAACCCCACACTCTCACTGATTGAGGGTTCATCAGCCACTAACAATTGCTTGTGACAGCCCCGCCGCTCGGTACAGAGCGATTGAGTGAGTGGCTCAGTCGCCGTTCATCCTGTCAGAACTCAAAAAAGGAACAAACGGCGTAGACCAGCTGATCGATCGAGTCCGAGATTGACCTGCCAACAATATGAGATGAAGCCTTCAGCAACTAGCTAGGACTTCTTCAGCTATGAAGCTTGTCAAAGCTGTCGAGGCAGCGCAGTACGACGGCTCGTCAGGTTCAATGTCTGGCATTGGGCAATTGTTCAGCCATGAAGGCAGCCCGTCATGAAACGCAGGTGACTGTCTCGAAACTTCGAGGGGATCAATTAGAGCTACGATCAAGAGAATATTGGAGGTGAAGAGCCGACGATATTGAGAAGCGGAAGGTATAACGGCATTAGGCGGTGTGGGATCAGAGACTATCAAGGTGCCTGGGTGTTCCTGGCAGAATTTTTGCATGGCGGCGGCGAGCGATGACCGGAGGCAATTGCACTGAATTGACTGCAGTGACCCCACCAGAAATTTTTCCCCCGGCGCAGAAGCGCAATTATTATCAGTCATAGCCGTTTATTGTCAGTCACTGACGCTCTCTTCACTCATAAGCTGCCGCATGAAATTGACTCAGTCCTTCTTTTGATCTCCTATACCCCGAGCCTCTTCTCC
This sequence comes from Phaeoacremonium minimum UCRPA7, assembly GCF_000392275.1. NCBI lineage: Eukaryota > Fungi > Ascomycota > Sordariomycetes > Togniniales > Togniniaceae > Phaeoacremonium > Phaeoacremonium minimum. Next base: position 81,200 of record NW_006921484.1, on the reverse strand, counting down.
CTTTGTTGATTTCTGTCGTCGTCGTCGTCGTCGTCGTCAACAATGGCATTCCGGGTCCCAGTCCAGCGAGTCTCGGCCACTCTGGCCGGACGATCAAGCCGCCCGCTTTCCACCGGTGTACTAGCTGTGGCCCGGCTGCGATGCTATTCACAGGCGGCCGCCGCCTCCAATCTGGCTCAGGAGACCCAGGGCTCAATTGTGGTAAGATCAAGCTCTTGGCTATGTGACTTGATGGTGGATCGTACAATTGACAAGTCAACTTCAGAGGGACGCCAACCTTCCCAACCCCGATCCCACCGCCGACTCCCCGAGCGCCGCACTTGTCAATGAGCATGCCCCGTTCATGGTTGCGACATACTCCCGACCACCCCCCGTCTTTGTACAAGGAGAAGGCTCGTATATATGGGATCTTGAGAACCGGAAATATCTGGACTTTACGGCCGGAATCGCTGTCAATGCTCTGGGCCATTCCGACCCCGAGTTCGCTGACTTGATCGCCCAGCAGGTGTGTACATTCTACCCCCTCCTGGTGACTCACCGGACGAAAGCCTACAACATGTTGCTAACACCCAATATAGGCCAAAACACTCATCCATGCCTCAAATCTGTACTACAACCCATGGACCGGCGCTCTTTCGAAACTGCTGGTCGAGAAGACTCTGGAGTCAGGGGCTATGCACGATGCCACCTCCGTGTTCATCTGCAACTCGGGCTCCGAGGCTAACGAGGCCGGCATCAAGTTCGCCCGCAAGGTGGGCAAGGTCCTCGACCCCTCCGGCGAGAAATATGAGTTCGTCTCCTTCCACAATGCTTTCCACGGGCGCACCATGGGGAGTCTGTCGGCCACGCCGAACCCCAAGTACCAGAAACCCTTCTCGCCCATGGTTCCCGGCTTCAAGTATGGCGACTTCAACGACGTCGCCGCCATCAACGAGCTGGTCACCGAGAAGACGTGCGGTGTCATCGTCGAGCCCATCCAGGGCGAGGGCGGCGTCCAGGTCGCCAGCGACGAGTTCCTCATCGCCCTCGCCAAGCGCTGCCGCGAGGTCGGCGCCGTGCTGCACTACGACGAGATCCAGTGCGGCTTGTCCCGCACCGGCAGCTTCTGGGCCCACGGCCGCCTGCCCAAGGAGGCGCACCCGGACATCCTGACCACGGCCAAGGCGCTCGGGAACGGCTTCCCCATCGGCGCGACCATCGTGAGCAAGGACGTGGCGGAGAAGATCAAGGTCGGCGACCACGGCACCACGTTCGGCGGGAACCCGCTCGCCTGCCGACTGGCGCACTATGTCGTCTCTAGGCTGGCCGAGCCTGCTTTCCAAAAGGAGGTAACGGCAAAGGGCGCGGTGTTCGTCCAGAAGTTCAAGGAGCTGCAAGCCAAGTACCCCGAGTTGATCTCGGAGGTGCGAGGCCGGGGACTGATCCTGGGTCTTCAGCTGACCCAGGACCCGAACCCCATCATCACGGCTGCTAGGGAGAGGGGCTTGCTCGTCATTACTGCTGGCACAAACACCCTTCGGTTCGTGCCGCCTTTGACCGTCTCGGAGAGCGAGATTGACGAGGGCATTGAGATTCTGGACAAGGCTATTGCTGCAACCCAGGCATGATGGACGGCCTGTAGATATAGATGTCTGCGTTAGCGAGGCATCATGAGCCTTGCTGTGGATATGTTGTTGTGTTCGGCGTTCGGAGTCTTAAAATGGTGCAGGATATCCTGCATGCCTGAATTGAGTTTCAATGAATACCAACGATTTGCCCTTCAACACTCACAGATATCACTTAAATAATCTGATCTTGTGTCATATGCTTCAGGAACTCCACACTATGATAACAATGCTACTCCTCCGCCAAGGTAGTAAACGTTATTTCGGCATGGGTATCACTATCTACCTCCTCAACAAAGGATTACTACCTTCGTAGAGTGGATAGACCCATAGTAATAAACAGAATCTTTGAGACTTGATGAGTATTATGGCTCTCAATATTGAGTAGCTTCACCCTCAACAGTTAACATTTATTACCCTCACCCCGCAATCACATAGAGTTTGGTGTGATTTTAGGAGCATATGCTGTGCATAATGTGCTGCTGCAGTGTAGTGAGGTGCAGGGTGTGTGTGGCACAGATGAACCTCGAATTATGACTGGAAGCCACGAAGACACTGACGTAGCTCAGGAAATGCTGATTTGACGATAGTTCTGCACCCCCAACTCACTCCGAGGCATTACTAAGGCCATTATAAGCGGTACGTTGACCCAGATTCTGAGAACCAGACTGTAAGGAAACTTGACCCCGACACACCAAACGCGCCGAACGCACCATAGGCGTGCAAACGTGTGTTGAAGGCTACAGATCCACAGACAGTGGCTACAGACTCTTCACTTATGACAGAAGCGCACGACATCAAGCAGTTTCAAGGCATCAAACTCCGGTCTATGATTGCAAAAAGACTATTATACAACCATCTAGCAGGACATCTCTTTTCCCCAGATGCTCTATGCTCTATGATCTTCTTTCTTGAGCTGGAACGATGAAACGACCAGATCCACCCCCCTGAGAGACGGTAGGAAAGCTGTCAGCCCTGAGTCCGGGCCCAACTCAAATGCTAAACAGAGTGTGATGATGGCAGTTCTATAGGTTCTGCCGGACGAGATGGCCGCGCCCCCCGAGCCATAGCCGTCTATAATGGAGTGGCCATGCAAGGGAGCAGGCCTCGTCAGACTTCCGCCCTGCATCTAGATTTATTACAATCCTCCCCTCGATCCGCATCCGTCAGAAAGTCGTTTATTTGGCGATTTCCACACCGCCAGTCGCGCCGAGCGCCTTCTTCAAGTCACCTGTATCATTTGTCAGCATGTTTAAAGAACTAAGGAGGGATGAACAGTTTTGCCTTACCGTAGATGGCGAACTGGAAGGCGGTCAAAGTACCAACCATGAACAGACGGGCACCGATGCCGGTGAAGGAGCCACGGATACCAAGCTCCTTTCCGATCTTGACCAGACGGGTGGCAGTGCCCTCACCGGGCAGACCCTTGGTCTTGTTGATCTTGGACAGCATGGTGTCGGCGGGCTGGGAGACGATGGCGGCGGCGAAACCGGCGGCGAGACCAGAGCCCAGGTTGACAACGGTCTGCATGCCGTCGGACATGTCCTTCTTGGGGAAGCTGCGGTAGATAGCCTCGGCGACCTTCTCGTACACGACGAACTTGGTCATGGTGTAAGGAACCCTAAGAGAGGACGTTAGTCGACCACGGTTGTTCCGGGAACGACAAAGCCGGCTGGCGATCGCACGGGTCAACTTACTGCTTGAACAGGATGGGTCCGAAACCAGCGTAGAAAGCACCAACACCCTCGTTCTTGAGGATCTTGCCGAAGCCGCCGATGAGACCGCTGGCATAGGTAGGCTCAGCGACGAGACGGATACGGGTGGCCTCGAGGGGGCACAGGGCAATATCGGCGAAGAACTCGCCGAGAGCAGAGGAGACCAGGTAGACACCGGTCCTGTAGTTGGCGGCGTTCTCGTAGCCGATCAGGTTGATCGACTGCTGCTTGAAGAACTCATAACCACCGAACTTGAAGGCGCCCTGGAGGAAGTAACCGGCCGCGGTCGGACCAAAACCGGTGAGCAGCGCACCAGCACCCTCGTTCTGGATGACCTGTCGGAAACCGCCAATCATGCCCTTGTTGTAGGTGGCAGGCTCGAGCTGGATTCTGGTCTTGACGCTGTGGGAGGAGCATGATTAGCTTCGTTGCTTGATGATGTTTGCGCACCCCAAGACCTTGACTTGATACGGTCCGCATCTCGAGATCGCGACATCGCAAGACAGCTGAAACACGAAGCCCACGGAGAGCTGATGGGAGGAATGGTATCTTACACATCGACGGGGGTGAGAGCACCGTGGGTGACTGAACAGCAGACGGCGCCAGCAAGGGCGAATCTGGAGTAGAGGGCAAGGCCGCTGAGCTGAGTCGGGGCAGCAGCCTTAGCTTGCTGGACGACGGCATCGACCTTGGTCGAGCCGGTGGACTGGGCAGGAGAAGCCATTGCGACTGATGTGTGGTAGCAAGGAAAGGGGAGGACCGGAGAAAGATGCCGCGCTGAGAGGAAGACGAATTGAGTGGAGTTTGAGGTCTCGACGACGAAGATCGCGAAACGGGAAGCGGTAGGAAAAATATGGTCAGGGTAATGTTTTGAGGCTTTTTAAGCTTAGCAAAGATGTTTTTCAGTCCTTCCCAGAGGCTGGAGGAGGCCAGAGAGCGGCAAGGCGGCTGCCGAGCTCCAGAAAAAATTAATGGTCGGGTTTATTCGGGTGAACGGACCAGCGAGCGAGCAGACCCACCGTTGCCAGCCGCCGCCATCTGGGACTGCGGTGGCTGCACTGAACAAGTGAGGCGCATCTCGGGGGCGTCGGAATATCTGACTGAATGCCTCTGATCTCTCGCCAGTGTTTTTCCGAGCTCTACATATGCATCTCGCCCGCCTGTCAGCTTGCGCCGTCCGACCCCGTGGCCCGCATGCTACCTCTCCTTGGAAGTAATGACAGTATTGCCATGTCTTACATTGGTTTGATGTATGCTCTCTTGCCTATTAATCGTATAACTGATCTACTCATATCGTATTTTGAGCAGCTATATATTTTGTTCTCTGACGGTCGATCTGTCGAGTCGCAAAACAAGTGTTTGTCGCTAGTTTTAGTGGTTGATGGCGTACGAAATTCACAAAGGAAGAGTATGTGTCACTTCAGATCACTTCTCAGGACGGAAATAGACAACCCTGTATCCTGTATTGGTCCTTAATGCTTGTATGTGAGGGACCGCAATGTACACTGACTGACGCATTGCATTCTTCACGATCAGCGCTCTTCAGAGGATATAGTGTACAGTGCAGTTTTCCAGGGGCTTGTCAAACTATCCATTTCTCAAGTACACCACTCTTCCCCATGAGCTCCATCATTCAATGCATATCGGTCATGATAGTGGTTCCACCACGACGCTAGGAAGCCATGAAAGTCTCTGAAACCTCGAATGGTTAAGATGGATTATCATCCATTGACTGTACATCCGTGCCTCGAGTCCTTTCAATGAGCTACTGATATCTCAGTCTTCGGTTGATGTTGCGTGCATCAAGGCGATAAGCTGGCAGGAGAGCTTCCTTGCAAATATGCATCTTGGAGTCTATGTCAGCCATAGTTTGTCAACGGGGACCATGGATTGTTACCGACTTCTTCACTAAATGGTACTTTCGTAAAACCTGAGCCTGCGTACAGTTGTTTTGAGGAACAACGCTTCATGAATGCTTCAAGTTGGTGAGGCTTCATCATTCTTGTGGTCGTCATGCGATTGACTAATGCTGGCACTAAACATATTATACACATCATCGGTGACAGAACGTGTATCAACAACATCACTGATTGCGTTAGCAGGCGTCCGTTCAGAACAAGAATCATGGGCGACTTACTATCCTTCACGTTTACCGAAGTCATCAAGGTACTGCAAGTGTTTGATGCCGTTCACATCATCTCCAAACCTGAGAAACTGTATGCTCACGCGTGGCCGAGGAAACTGGCGGTCTTGGCACGTCTTCATCAATTTGCGAATGGGCTGTTCCACCCCGCAAGCTGCGAAGGGATCAGCACCCCAGCAGCCATCTGTGAACACAAATATGCTGATTGGCTTCGATTTTCGGAGGAACGAGAAGGATAGCCTTCGTTCTGTGCCTCCAGGAAATAAGCGTGGAATGATGACGCGATCAACCAGGTCACCGAGACTCTTCTCCATGAACAAACCATCTTGGTCATATTTACAAGCCTCGAGAATATGCAGGAGTGGTGTGACGTGTGAATGTTTGTGCGTTGGCGGATCATCCTTCACCTTGGAAGCAAATGCAAGCTCGATACCATTGTTATCGATAGATTTCGATATGTAGCCCAGGGTGTAGAAAATGCTCTCAATACTCTGTTTGTATTGCTGCATCGTAGAAGAATCGTCGACAAAAAACAGAAAATCGCGATCGTTCAGCTGAGTGCGTAGACGCTGCAGAATTCGGTCTGTCTCGTGCGTTGTCGCCGAATTGCTGCCTTTCCTGGCTCTGCACCATTCGTCTGCTTGCTCCATTGTTATCTGACGACGGCCTCCAGTGTTTGAAGACGCCGAGCCAAGAGAGTCCATATTCGGGAGATTGGGACGTGAGAATTTCGGGGGAAAGCTCGGTGGTGATAAGGGAGAGGTCGGTGAGAGATAGTCTGGGCTATTGGGAGTGCTATACGTGTGGGGATTCGAGCCGCCTGAAGTGGTGATGGGAGACGAGGATAGCTGAGGCCGTACCGGAGTTGTTGGAGCGCTCGAATTCTGATCAGGGGTAGCAAAAGAAGTAGGAGAACCAACAATGGCGAACACGTCTTGGTTGCTGGAGGTTACGCTACCGTTTGAAAGAAATCGACCGTGTTTATATTCATGGCGTGAAGGACCAGCGGGAGATCGCGTGTTGAGCTGTTCCATCAGTGAATCAAGCTCATCGATTTGTTCTTCCGTGGAGAGTCTCAGCTCCTCTTCTGGTTGGTTCAAGATTTGGGTGAGCTTGTCGAACATCTCTTTTGCGTCAAAACGATTTTGAGCTCGGACGAGCATGTGTTGTTCAACCAGGCCCAGGACTTGAGGAGTGAGAGTGTCATATGACCCACACTTTTGACGGATGAGTGTATGAACCTCGTCAACAACCTTGAGCCTCTCGGTTCCATCATGAAAACAGCCTCTATGACCTTTATCGTCAAACTTGCTCGCTTTGACACGTCGAGCATAGTAATCGTCACGGCCTCCCCACCCGAACGCCACCCAACATGCTGCGTCACTAATCACGCAGCCAGCAGAGAAGATGTCCGCTGCCGAGGATATTCGATTGATGCCCTTCTGAAGGTATGCATGATGGTGGCTTGCTTCTGGAGCACCTACGAGCGAGGGGTTAGCAACTCATGCGTGACACTCGACTTTCATGAGCAATGTGACACGTCATACCGTATATGTGGTTTCCATGGCGGTCTATGCCCAAGCCATCGGGCCCTGCTCTGACGTGGCTGTAGCCAAAATCCGTCAAAACGCAAGAGAAGTCATACAAGTTTCCTGACCGGCCTTTGGTAAGGAGAATATTGTCGGGTTTGATATCCTCATGTATCCTAAAAAACGAGGCGAATTAGCTCGCGAAGGGGACCGAGGATTAAATGCAGACAACTTACCCTCGATATTGTCCTGGCTCGCCATTGTCGGGCGTCAATTGGTGGACTGCGTGTAAGCCTTTGAGCACATCAAAGATACCAGTCCAGAATAAGCGGGTATCCTCTGGGGTCTGAGGGGGTGGGTTTTCTTTGAAGAAAGCGAGCAAATCACCACCATCTGCGTATTCCAGCAATAGATTAAACGTGCCATTTTGCGAGAACGATCCATAGTACTTTATTATGTTATCATTCTTTTGATCTTGTAGAACCATGAGCGCTTCCAATTCTCTGTTGTATTGGTTGCGAAATTTATCGTCAGTGTAAGTCTTCAGTACGACTTCACGGGGAACCTTGTTTTGGATCTGCAGAACGCCTTATTAGCCCTCATCACTCCAAGATGGCAGGGATCTGGAGGGAAGACCAACCTGGTCTGACTCGTTACACGACTCGTCAATCTGGATTAGAGAAATCTGCGCCGCATCGCCCCTCTTGAGTACTTGTTCTTCTTCGAAAGGCAATACATGGTCAGGCGTCAGACGCACATTCGTAAGCTCGAAGCGTCCACGAAAGACCAGTGGGAAGAACATCCATTGCGCGCGATACAACTTATCCCAAAGATCATCGTGGATCGGTCCTTCCAAAGCCGGTTCTGGGCGAGTCTCCAGTGGAAACCGATTGTCGGAGAGGCGGTATCGCATGAAATAAGATATCGAGCTGCATTTTCCGATATAGACTAGTGTTGAGAAGATGAGGAGGTATTGAGTCTTTATGGTATGAGGATCTCCCACGAGACGTGCCTGGTACGATTTCAAAGCCGTTCGAATTTTGGGTTCTGTCCAGTATCCATCCACTTCGTGAGGCGGGATGTAGTTCTTGGACTCGCGCCTACCATTTCTTCCCTTGTACTTTTTCCGTGTTTCGTTGACGAATTCCGTGAAATCTAAATCGGTGTTGGTATTTGTCTGGACTGGTGTTGCGTCCATTGGTGACCGGACGAAAGCGAGTGGTGTCACTGGGCTTTGTGGACCTGCGCCTGGCTCTTCGATTGTAGCTGGGCAAAGGTATGACTAGTAGCTTGGTGTGTCAAGGCCGCATCTTGAATTTCTCTAGTGTATATATATTTCTATATGTCGTGGAAGTGCCTAATTGGGTATGCCGACGAAGTGTACACCTGAGAGCAGAAAGATGAAGTTGACAGGATGAGATGATGGCGGGGCAGGTGGGAGGAGCGGGCGGGGAATAACGGTATTCGGCAGGCGACCTCGAACCAGAGACTTGGGCTGCCTCCCGTCGAGTAGATGGCTGGATAGGCACAAGTAGCTGTAGGCGGCGCAACTCAAGGCTAACTACCTTGGCTATGGTGCCAGCGCACAATGTTTTGCATGGGGCAATCAAGAGTGCATACCTTGACTGCCATGGCGGACGAAGATATCTAGGGCGATTTCACTTTATAACATTACGGGGTAGTGCGCAGGAGGCACCTGTTAGGGGCGGCTAAGAGTGGTTCGCCATTTGGCGGACCGCAGCGGCGGTCCCATCCCCGTTCCCAGTCCCCCTCAGGGACGCGAGCCAAGCTTGGAGCTAGGAGAGTCCGAAGGCCCACTCCATATGCTTTAACGTGCATGTCACTGATGCTTAATCGGTCGCTATCTTGGTCATCGATCGCGCAACTAGGAAAGTCCACATCGGCACAGCCACATGAGGCAGACTTAGAGCCTGACCGCCAGGCGGGGCGCGAACGGCGCACCGTATGTTCACGTACACTAGAACTCTGACAGGTATTTTCTTTTTCCATTCGGTAAGTGTCCCACAATTTATGCAAGTGCTTTCACAGGTGGCTGCTCACGAAAGAACTTTGGCCCTGCCCCGGGGTATAGCTATCCTCGACGTCATGATGGCCTCCTGAGTACATGATGATACAAAACGCGACTTGACAGCTCTGTGTCTCACACACTGAGGGTGAGTTACGAAGTCAACTCATCTAGCCTTGACCATGTTCGTGCTTGTTTAATTTCCAATACGGCTGTATGAAAGCACCTTGACATGAGAACTAGAATTTCGAAACAAGTGAAATGTTCACCTCCTGGTAAAACACTCGAGGACTGTATAACATGCCAGACTCGCTAGGGGGCCGCTCTTGCTAGGAAACCTCTCAGTGGACGGATACATGTGTTATTCCTGTTCTCAGCGACAGAAAAATTACACTAAGAATACATTCTCTTACTCGGGCCAGCCAGAAAAGAATCTTCATTTTCGTACAGATGAAAAATTGTTGCCAAGACGACGAGGAGGTTGCTTTCACACTTCTCCCGTATCAAGAATTTTCTCGGTGGTTTCACGAGCATCAAGTATCGCAGCTGCTGAGTTCTGTCTCTTCGTTCGAATGTAGAACAACAGCCAGATAGACAAAGTGATTGCCATTAAAGGAATACACATTGCCAAGAATAGCTTCAAGGCCGGTATGCTGACTCCCCAATCGCCGATATTGTCAGTACCTTTCCCTTTCTGGAAGTCAACGATGTTGCTGCTGAAGAAGGTCTGGCGCTTTGTCAGAAGTGATGATACCAAAACGTGAAATGATGGTACATCGTGTCTTACAACGACAAAGGTCCCCGGTAAAAACACCAAGGTAAGGCCAGTGATGACGTGCATAGATACGGTCTCATGCTTCGTCTGCACTGCAATAATGCCCATTTTCTTTGTCAATTGCTCCATTGTTATGGCCGATTTTTGAGCTGACTCGGAGAAGAACTCCCCGGTTCGCATACTTTGGTATTGCAGAATTCCGGTGAACTTGAAGTTCTAATTAGCAAATAGATCAACAATATTATGGCCAAAGGTGCAAACTCACAAGGCTTTCGTCTTTTTCTAAGCTACGTAGAAGTGTGCGCAATCTGCACTGGTGTGAATCTAGGTCTGCCTCTAGGCCCTTCACTTGCTGTAAGAAGTCTGATACTTCTGAAGCGCATAACGAATAGTCAAGATATGATCGGAAATCAGGAGAATCCGTATTGGTCTTATAATTCTCTCTCAGTTCGGAGAGCAATTTCTTGTTCTGGTCAAGAACTGTATTTGCTTTGTCCACCTCATCTGCTAAATTATGCAACGATTGTAAGTCATTGAACGTGAAGATATCCTCGAGTTGTACGTCCTTGACTTTAGTTGGTTCTAATGTCTGCAAATCAAGCTCGTCATTGTCTCCGGAATTCATATTCGGGGGCGAATTATGACTGCTAAATCCGGACGCCATACGGGATAAGCTACTAAAAGCCCTACCGAACGTAGATCGCTGGTTCGTCCGTGATGTGTGGGAAAGACCAGTCTGTTTTCGAGACCTGCTCCCATCTAGATCCCAAGTTGGTTGTCTGGAGGGTGCTTTGGTATTTGGTATTTCGCCAGCCATTCTAGCCACTGGGCTTACCTTGACGCGGGCTTCGAACTTGTGCGATCTTTCGTCAAGAGAATCGATGTACTGGCTCAAATTCTCTGAACACCATTCCAGGAGTAACAAGTGGGTTCTTAAGGAGGCGATGAAAGATGCTTCTACAGCAGTTGAAACCTTTCCATGCTTTGCTAGGTACGCTGCAGAGGATTTCATGATACGCTTTCGCATGACCATGTTACCTTTGACAATTATCCAGATGGAAGTGCCAGATTTGATATCAAAATAATGATAAACCACGATGTGCCTTAACGGCCAAGGGTCCTCATTACTGTGTGTCTCGTGTTCGTAGCCAAGAATACTGAATGCATGTTGAATGCAATAACCGGATCTTCTCAGGTGCTCAAGTGAATATTGTGCACCAGACGCTCCAAGGTAATTCTCATGACGAAATACTGCCGTGGAAATTGGTTTCTCCCGTGGCCTTAGTTCAAGGAACAAATCCATGGCGGAGGGCATCACTTGGTGGTGTGTGAAGATGTGAAAGAACTGATCTCTCGTGCAACATAGTGGTCCACGAGAATTGGTTGTCTGGAGAAAGCTGTGACAGTGTGTCAGAAATTCAAGACCAATCCGGCATCTGGTACGACATGTGATAGAGGGCTCACATGAATCTGCATTGAGCATCTTCTGCCTGGCTGGTTATAGTCTGCTGAAGCTGAACCAGATCATCTGACTTGATATTCACAGGCGATCGGAACTCTATTCTCTCAAAATGGTGTGAATAGGATTTCATCTCATACATGAAGTGGGACACAGACCATTCTCATTCTGGATTAAATCCCATATTGCAATGGGCCGCTTTTCGCTAGGTTCCCAGAATCTGCCGACCTCAAGGAGCCGGTCATTATAAGTTTTAAGAGTGTGTTCGAACTTCTGCGTGCGAAGCACATTCTCGGGATATGTATCCGGTCTGTGACATGACTCCAAGAACCGCAATGAGTATTCTTGACATCGTGTCATCTTGCTGTGGCCTTGAGTAGAGCGTCGCGATCAGAAATCGTCGCGAACTTGGACGAAAGCATCAATTAGACGGCAATATGTCTTGGCGACAGCAAATAAGATAGGTGGAGTCTCTTGTTTATCATTGCGTGGCCCTACACATAAGAAAATCTGGTGATCTGGACGAGCGGCTCAATTCTGAGAGCAGGGCGGGTTTGTGCAGTTTTACCTCGGGCGCCCTGCAGGTGAGCGAATGAATGTGGAGAAACACCGAGAACAAATGATTTACACCGAAGGAGAAGCAAGCCTTTGAATAGGTAAGACTTCTAAGAGTGCCTAAGAGTGCCTTGGAGACCTCAGAAAAAGCCTTGTCTCCTGTCATCGGCCCTGCTTCAGACCCCTTGCGGCTGGCTACAAACCCAAATTGTGGCTTGGGGGCTGTACAGCTGTCGAAGAGGGGCGCAGCTGCGTGGTGACACCTTCACGAATCAATGGACCTCGACCATCCAAGTCATGATACGTATTCTAGAAGTAATTGGATTCATGAAATGTAGTACTTAAACAATATGGTAACTAATTCGACCCTGTCGTATATATAAGCCTAAAAACACCCAAAGTCTCAATGGGAATTCCTCAAATTGCAAATTACACTCCTTTCTCTGCACATGCCCGACCCAACGCTGTCGGCACCCTTCGACACAATGAAGCGACTGCGCCTCTGTGCGTAAGATTGCTGCTTGTGTGTACCCTACTGTTTATTCTGGCGAATAGTGAAGGATGGGATCCTAAGCTTTCTGCTTCACGGCGTTTAATCATAGCCACCGTCATCCACATCGTATCGCACATAGCTCTCAATGTAAAGGCGTTCCTTCTTCGATTTCAGAGACATTTAGCTTCATACCACGGAGATATCACATTTCCTTCTCAGCGCATGAACGGGGTAGCTTACCTGGTTCAGTTCTCGAGGGAGCTTAAGGCTGTATTGATTTTCTTGTCTCTGTCGGCGAGTCAGCCTCGAGGATTCTGCCTCGCTATTTATGAAGCATCGCGTGACCGACACACCGTAACTTCTATTTGGTCCCTCTCGGTGTAATCCCTGAACACCTCTCTTTTCAGATGGTTCTCCAAATCCCTTTGCAACAAGCGATAGGCGGAAATGCTGTCGTAAATCATAGTTGCAAGGCAACGTGATAAGCTGCTTCTGAATTCACAATCTGCGATTCATCAGATCAAACTGGGCAGTTTTTCGCTGTTCTCGATGTGGGGAAGGCGGAGTGCTGTGCGGACTTGCAGCAGCAGGAATCTTGCTGGAGGGATCTTATCTGTGGGCTTCTACGTTGCACAAGAACTAACAAACGATGGTGAGATAAGTCGAGGCTCGCGTTACTACCATCACACAGAGCCCGGCGGCACCCCGATCTCTTCTTCACAGCCCACTTCCCAGGCCTTGGAATGAGGGGTTATCACTTGAGCCTCATCAGCTATCTTCAACACCTAGCATGGTCTGAACGTGACCACCTCCATTGGGTTTACTCTGATTTGATTGGGAGAACATCGAGACGAGCATACCGCCATCTGCGTGATGAGGTGGCCCAGCCAATGGGCGTGTGAAAATTGTCGGCTACTGTAGGGAACTGGTTGATTATTCAAGCAGGTTGCAGGTCCTATGCTTGAAAATGACTGGTTCAGAATCTCGAGAGGAGGGGTTTCACCAGTAGCTGGACGCCGTAAAGGAGGTTGGGACGGCACATTTCCGGGTGGCGGCATCCCACCTGAAACGTTATTTGAGGCTTTCTAGCCCCATTTCAATCTCAAGGTATTCCTCTTTGATGGAAATGCAGCGAATGGAATATGTCTCTATCTGTGAGACCCGGCATAATGCTGAGAGATGATATTGGTGAAAAGTTGGTTTGCCTGGAAAATTCGCAAGTAAGGAATCTGGATGAAGCTGTGATACAAAGATTGCAGAGTTGATCTATATCGCCTGGTCGAAGTCAATGACGTTTGCATGGTCATCGGTAGCCCTAACCAAGTGAGTAGTAACGTTTTAAAATGCTTTGGATGGTCACCCGGAAGTACTTGTTGATTGTCAAGTACGATGTCGACCGAATATGCGTACAATTTATCAAGTCGCTCAGGAGCAACTGGCCTTGTCGATTAAAAGTGTATGTGACTTTGGTAAATAACTGCGGCCGAGAAACCATTGAGACTCCAATCTAATATATATATATATATATATATAAAGATATTTTCGAGAAGGTTTAGGCAACCTGAACCTTTGACTTCTTCTGGAATTGATGAAGCGAGTCTAGAGCGATGAAGTAATCTTTCTGACTGATGGAAACGCATATGCTGGAAATCTGGCGATATTAGGAGAATAATGCAGAGCGAGTAAATTTGCGTACCACACCCTTCGGTAGTTTAAATATTGACTTTTTATCTGTTGAGGGGCTGACTTGACGATCCTCTACTTCTCGGACTAGCTCTTCGAAAACCGTTGTCGTTGTCGATCTAAATGTGGTGCAATCTTTATACCAGTTCATCATGCAAATACTTTCCATCGACCTCGGAAAAAGGCTTGATACCGTCTGAAAGGAAGAGAAGCCACGACAAACTGGAAAATTGAAAAACATTGGTTCTGCAATCGAAGTCTGGCCTTGTTGAGTTTTGAGAGTAAAGTATCCCTGTTAAAGAATTCACTCGAGGTCAAGTTGTAGTCTGAATGAACAACATGAGATTGATTTGGTTGCTTAAAACTTTGTTCACATTGAACACAATTCGCCTTAACTGTAGATATAAACAATGGTCAAGCTATCGTCTCCAGAAATATTGTATAAAACCGGTCTTGGCGTTGGAAATAAGGGGGACCTGGCATGACTGCCATCTCCGGGAGTCGAAAACTGCTATCTTGTGAGTGGTGAATTATAACGTCTTGGGCCTCTCCACGAAAGCTGTGCGGCTGCCTGGCCCATATTATATTTCAACGCAGAAAGCATTTGACAGGTGTGTTGTCGGAATTGATGCTTAATCGGCCGGTCCGGGTGTCTGGGTCCGGGCCACTTTAGCACTGAATCCTGCTTAGGTAACACGCGTGTTCGGCCGGATCGACCATTGAGCTGTCAAAGTCAGGGGCGCTAAATTTAAAGCCTTGCTAGCGGATAGTTGGCGTCGTAACACGCGTGTCTACCGCACTAATACGGTAGTTTGCTGTTGCTTGTCGACGCAATAAGGCATGGGTCAGAGTCAAGCCCCTGTTCTCGTCCCTAAGATTGGCGATGCACCGAGTCTAGAATGACATGTTTGACTGGTATCTCTGGTTCCAGGCTCCACAGGGCCCGAGACAATAAGGCACAAGATGCTTCTATTCCGCCGGGGGTCGAGTTCTTGGAACTTACGCAACACCATCACCCGCAGCCTTCAACTTCTGAATTAGGGCCTTCTAGATTGTGTGTTCTCGCCATTGACGTAACAAGAGTCGATACTCAAGTCGGAACTAGCCAGAAGCAACAGGGCTTAGTTCTTAGCAAGCATCTTCTTTCTATTTGTGGGCCGAGCCTCAAGCAACCCGATGCCCCTGAGACGGTAAATATATAGAGGGCGTTGTATCGCGTGCAGAAGTCTACTACTATCTTGACAATTCTCCAGCGCCACACAACCGCATCGATCAAATACTTTGCTCCCAGAATCCTGAAGTCATTCTATCAACTGAACCAGAAACGCTTGCGCATTCCGCTTTATAACTTTATATTTGCTCAAGATGGGGGAGGGTCAAGTTGGTAGGACTTCCCTACTATCCACATCGGAATAGCGATGTTAACACGGTCCAGTTCCGGGTAGTCTATTCGTCTACGCTCCTAACAAGATAGCGCCCGTTGTCTTCGCTGCCCTTTACGGCATATCGGCAGTCGGCCATATCTGGCAATGCTTGTATGTATAGACCTGACGCTCATGATGCCAATACTCGATCACTCACGCGCCCGAACAGTCACTATAGATCCTGGAAGCTGATCGGTCTGCATCCCCTCTGTGCACTGCTATTCACTGCTGGTTATGCGATGCGAGAATACGGAGCGTACAATTACTACTACGACTCTACAACGAACTTGATTGTGTTTATCCTCAGCCAGGTCTTCATATATGTTTGTCCGTGAGTGACCCTTTGAAAAGATATCAAGCTTGTGGCTGCCGACTAACCTGGTCTTATCATGATTATAGACCGCTTCTCGAACTTTGTAACTACCACATCCTCGGCCGAATCTTCTATTATGTACCCTACTTCGCGCCTCTCCCACCTGGCAGGGTGCTTTCCACCTTCGGTGCTATCATGGCCGTTGTTGAGCTTCTGAACGCATTGGGCGTATCATTGTCCGCGAATTCATCCTCGTCAAAAACCCAACAAGAGCTGGGAAGTCACTTGACGATAGCTGCAGTTGCCATACAACTCTGCGTCATTGTGATTTTCATGTGTATGGCTGGCCTCTTCCACTGGCGGTGCAGCAAAGCTAGAATACGCAACAGATCTGTCTCGACTCCCTTGACCATTCTCTACATTAGCATGATGTTGATTCTGGTACGCTGCATCTATCGACTGGTGGAGCACTTGGGCAATACGACCATAGAGCTCGATAACGCCGATTCTCTCCAGACTCTGAGTCCAATTTTGCGATACGAGTGGTTCTTCTACGTCTTCGAGGCAGTCCTGATGCTGATCAACTCCGTCATCTGGAACATATGGAATCCGAGCCGCTTTCTACCTAGGGACTATCACATCTACTTGTCGCAGGATGGCACGACCGAGATCGAGGGACCAAAGATAGTGGACAACCGGTCGTTTACAATGAAGATCCTTCATCTTCTGTCGTTTGGAATTCTCTTCCGCAAGAAAATCGACCATCAGCAACCTGACGAGTCTGGCAATTATCCAGCTACAAACGGTGGACGCCAGACGACGCCAGATAATCGTACGCCGCTTGAGTTAATCATTTATCTCCTATCGTTCGGTATCCTCTTCCGCAAGAAGAAGGTGGATAATCGGCCGTTTCAAGAGCTGGGAAACTACCCGGCTGCGAATCGTCAGGCTTGATCCGAGCTACACTTTCTGGGACAGTTCGCTGATCATAGCTGCAGTTAGTACAAACTCGCTCTTGAGTACCAATAAGCCTCCCGCACAGCCTATGGGTTACACTGTTTAAGCGCGACACGGTACAGATTTTCGTAAAGTTATTTATGGCTAAGGATAGTCGAGAAAGCAGTTGGCTTCTAGGTGTGAGGCTCGACAGAATGATACACTTATGTATGACTTGGGAAGACTCATTTTCAATATTGGGCTTCGGAGTCTTTGTCCTTGAGAAACTGATTAGATCCCTAACGCCTTGTCTTGACATGAGAATCAGGTCCTAAGAGCGAGTTGTCCATGCTATTAATGGGCAAGATTTCTCTTCTGTCGTCTAGAATTCAACATTTGTCGTTTTATCTGGTATTTTATAGGTGCAAAACTAGGTTTAAGATGGGGTGACTACATTTTGCGTAATAGTAGGCGAGTGTAGACAAATCCAAGCTCACAAATTTCGACCTCGTTATTCTTCAATTCTCTTGATGTTCTACAGGGTTTATATATATATTTTCAGCAACCATCAATAGAATCTTGATTGTATTCAAACTTCAATCTAAGCAGTCGTGGCTTGGTCCCTCACCAAGTAACCGTGCATCACCGTCCACGACACATAGCATAGTCCACCCCGGTGTTTGTATCAACGCAGGCTTGAAGCTGTCCTTGTTAATCTTGTAACCAAGGCATTTCTTAAATCTTTTGCTTTATCTGGAAGAGAGATTCCTTGCATCTCCGCCGCTTGAGTTTATCCTCTGTTTCTGGATAATTGTAATCCGCCTTCAATACATTGTATAATACCTAGTGTAGTTGTCACAACGAACACCATTATAGCTACCCAGAAAGTGTACTATTGAACGTTATTTCGTCGGTCGTACCACCACTGGGAGAGAACCCTAGGTGTAGCTTCATCATAAGCTTCTTTCAAAAAAATTAAGCGATCTCTCCAAAACCTGAAATTGTCCAGCTGTCTACTTGCGGACTGAAGGTTACCGCACATGGCGAGTTGATTGTCGATTGATAAGAAATTTTCATTCTTTGTCAATCGCTGGAACCACTTGGCATTTGTGGTTGTAGCTCGACCATATGTTCCGAATTCTGACTGTGGAAACAATAAAGCTAGTGTTTCAAGAGTCTCTCAAATAACGTACTCTGGGAGAATGGATCTATGTAGGCTTAGCTGCAAATCTGGATGGATTTGGTGTTATTGAGATCAAATTACCTATGCCACTTTAGGAAGGTAGTGTGATGGAATATCAGGACTTTGGTATCGTCTTCCACTAACAATAAGTGGTCCGAAAAATTATCCGTGAACTGAAGTTGAATGCCTCCAATCTCCTGCAGACTCCATGCGTTGAATGATACAGAGAGTCTGCCCCGATCAATCCTTAGATTAGGTTGTTGACTGAAATAGCCCTCAATGAATACCTGCAGAGAGCCGCCGGTCCAGTTCAAGTATCTCCTCGGTGCTGCCTCGCCGTTCACAGTCCCAAATTTAAGCATCAGTAAAAGACTCAAGGCTAGATTAGAGTGTTGTCACAGGCTTCTGGAGTCGCAACATCTACGGCCAGTCTCCTGATATCAACAAGCATCTCTTCCCTTGTTTCATGTCCTGATGTAGATAAATGCTCGATGAAAGTATTCAGGACCTGAGGATCTCTCAAAGCAACGTGCTGGCCTGCATTGTGTCCTGCTATCAGATGCCATTGTCTTTGGTAGAAGTTTATGTAGGCCTCATGGCTAATGTTCCCTCTGATGGTCGTTTTTTGAGAGTCACCGGCCCAGAGCCTGTCGATTAAATCTCGGGTCTGCTTGTCTTCAAAATAAGATTTACTGTTCTCCATGCTAGAAATTTGTTACGAGCATCGACACAACATCTTGTTTAAGCTATCACTGGGGTTGTTCTTAATAATTCCTACGAAAATAGCGTATTACGCCCACCCGGAGCTCTATGGTCTACATCTGGAACATCTGTTCATGCTTTTGGGTTTAGGCCTGCTTGCTTTGATTGCAAGGGCAGATCTGAGCTCGACGAATGAAATATACGATAGGATTTACCGCCTATCAGTCCACGTACAATCGAGCCTAATGTACAAGAAAGCGGACGACAAAGTCATCGACCATGGTAGCTACGAATAACACCAGCTGCACTAATGTCACAGTCAGGAGCTAGTTAGTTCTAGTGTATAGGGTATCTCATTCTGCATCGACTGTCGACAGGAGAGAAATTTCGTCCAAGATGTAGGCTAACGCCGACAAAGTTCGGAATCCGAAATGCCAGATGGAGGCCCAAAACATCCAGCATGAATGCAAAAATAATTATCAATTGCTTGCTTATAGAATGAACTTAAACACCCCCAATATATAAAACGATATGAGTCGAATCTGTCCTTGGGCTGAGCTTGCACTTGAACGTTGAGTAGGCGCACCTACACTATGAGGTGTTGGCAACAAACAATCTATCTATATCGTCATAGTCTAATTGAAAGATAATGTTTCTGAGTTTAGTTTGATTTGAAGCTTCGAGCGATTACCTTCGATGAGACCGTTAATAAGCCTCTTTCTGATCGGGATGATTTGTTAAAAATGCCAAGATGTGTCTCGACTCGAAGTTCCAAGAAACAACAGGCTATCGACCCTCGATTGAGCATGTTCTCTTGTAGCAGTCTGCTACAGGAATGTTATTAGCCATGCAGTGTTGGTAGCTCGTGGTTATCACATTGACTAAGCTACGCCTGCCTGCAAGACTTCGTGCAGCGAGGGCAGCTGATAGGATGGCAGTTGATCGAAAAAGGGGCAGCCATCCATGGTGTAGCCCAAAACGGACATGATCGCCATGCTGACACGCACCACATGAAATCCACCACGGATTCCCAAGCGCGGCGCATCAACTTGATTGCCATCGGCATGAAAAAGGCATGCCCGAGAGATGAATTGAACGCCATAAGAGGCGATGATATGTCTGATGGAAACCTGGATTCAACGTCGATACTTGCGCACACCACGGCTTACTGTACCCTGGAAGCATTGCTATGCAGTGTGCGCAAGGCAAGATTGGATGTGATGTGGGATCGAGTGATGGAGGGGTCGGGCGTGGGATCGCCGACGCCAACATCCCGCCATATGGGAAAGTAATCAGGGAGAACCACGCGGCTGGAGACACATGCACTGTATGGCACGCCTTGCAGTATCACGGCGCTCTCATCAGATAAAGCAATGCAACAGCAGCAAGAAGCTCGTCTTCTCATTGCAGTCGGCAGTCGAATGTTTGGAGCACACAAGAGAGGGCAGGCGTCGAACATATAACCGGAGGGTACCGTAGTATGGCCCCCCTTTTCATGTGTCTCCCTGCATCTTAGACGACATCAGCATCCGAGCGCAATGCTGACCAGAACAAGTCGCATTTGACTGCCCATCCATGCCGATTTTTTGTGATTAGGGCAGCCAATTGATGGCCCAGAGATGTGGCACTCGCTTTTCTGGCATCCCACAATCCTTGATATGCCGTGTACCCGGCTGCAGCTGTAGCGTAGCGTTGAGGAATCTGTGGCCAACCTGGCGGCGAACGTGGTGGCTTTCTGGTTCAAGGACGGACATGATGGTATTCCCAGCACCTGCACAGACGAAGCACCTTGTCGGACCAACCAGAGCACACCGTGGCTGGGGACGGCAGGGCACAACGAACCACCACGAGGGGGAGGAGAAAAAAGAAAGGCGGGCAGGCGCAAAAAAAGGTCTGAGACATTGCGGAAAGGCAGCCAGACAGTCAGACAGCTCTCCCGGGACCCTCAATCAAGCTGCTCTCTGTTTTATAGACGTCAATCAAAACCTGAGTCTTTTGTAATAGTCGTTGAAGCTCGTCCAAATAGCATTTCCACCGTTGCTGTGCAGCTCACCGTCAGTTAGTTCACGTTGGCTATTACCGTTTGCTTCTCCACACGCGGGCACGGGCACACGGGCACGGCGCTACACCCCAAGGGACGTTAGACGGTGGGCTCGCTTCTTATTGCGGTCCCAGTCCAGGGGCCGCTGTTCTTTTATTTGCCCGACAGATCAGCAGCACCCAGCAACAGCAGCAGCAGCATTTCGGTCACATCGCGAAAAGAACACGCCCTCGTCTGATTTGGGGTTGGCTTCGAACAGGAACAGGCATTGCAGTGGAACCTTGTCTTCGATTCACCATCTTTTTGACTACAGCGCTTTAACATTGTTCTGGCAATAGCAGCCATTGATATCACATTCTTTTCCGGGGTTCCATTGCAACTGCCATTGCCACCAAGCCAAGCTTACTTGACCTCCACAAAGAGGCTCAGGCGCCGTCAGATTGTGCCTGCGTTTGCTCAGGGGTTTCTTATCGGATATCCAATCTACGCCTACTACAGTACGTCTGTGCCTGGCCTGGGGTCAGCCTCCCTGCCTCTTTTGTGACAGTGAGAGTCCCGATTTTTTCGCATCTCACAAAATTAGATACCACAAACCACAGCAGCACGTTCTGCTCTGCGACTATCCGATTGACAGGCGGAACTTTGTCTGACCTCATTCATGCCTTCTGTGCTAGCCACAAAGCGATAACGACCTGAGCGATTTGCGAGCCACCCTTTTGGCCAGACAACGGGAGCTGCTGGGGGCGAGCCGAGGCGGAAGTTTCCTCAACCCGCCTTCACGAAGGCCGAGGGAGGTTTCAATAGTCATTTGGGGGAACCAGTAGATGCGCCTCCGCCCAAGATGCCCTGGCAACCACTGCCCCGAATCGCCTTCGCCGTAGCGACGTACCCTTTCCAACCTACCGGCTCCGAAGACCTGCCCCTCGAGATTGGAGATGAAGTCTACATTGTGGAGGAGACGGCCGACGAGAACTGGCTGCGTGGATATCTTGTGGCACCCCCGTCCCTGCTTGCGGGCTTGACTTCCGTCAAAGGCGAGACTCTGCAGGCACGCGTTTATAATGGCATATTCCCTCGCAGCTGTGTCGAGGTCCGGGAAGTATTGGGTGAGTCTGACGAGACAGACGACAATGAGGACAGCGAGGACGGTATAGAAGTCCTCAAGGAGGAGGTTGGCATACAACGAGTGGGCAGCGACTCTGCCAAGGGCGGACTGACGGGCGAGGGCAAGGCAAGGAGGAGGAAAGAGAAGTCTAAAGGCCCCGAGGTGGTGATAAGTCCCATCAGTGACGGCAAGGGTGGCAAGAAACCAACCAAGGACCTCCCCAACGGCACACATGGCCGGCTCTCCGTGCCTTGGAAGCGCGACCCCAATGCGCCACGACCGCGAGCTCCCCTGCCGATGCTCAAGATTGGAGACGAGACCCCTACCTCTGCCTCCGAACCATTGATCGACGAGATTGCCTCATGTCTGCGCGAGTGGCACTCTACGAACCTTCACGAACTGCTGCTATCGCGAGAGTATGCGAAACTCGACAAGCTATCGCAGCTGATCACCTCGCTGAACTTTGCCCGACAACAATTCCTGCATAACGTGTTGACGACATGGGAGTACAAGAATCTACGCGAGAAGACTGTCTGGGATCTGGTGCGCGTCAACAAACTATGCGGAGGAGAGGTCATTGTTCGCGACCCCCTCGAGCAAGGCCGAGTCCTCACTGGAGACGATTCCGTTGTGGAGATAACCAAGCTACAATCTGTGATGAGTCTGCTAGACGAGCCGCCGCACCCCACAATCGAGCTCTCTGCTCTGCACCACCTGCTTGTGGACGTCAAGGGGTTCGCAGGAGCATCGAGCGAAGCCACGACCTTGACCCTTCACCTGGTCAGCAAGGCCCCGGGCGGCTCCCTGATATCGCTGTCCGAAACCTTCATTATCGAGATACCAGCTGGAGGCATGATGGGCCATGTGAGCAAGCATCTTCAAGCGCAAATGCGAACTTTGTTCTCCGACCTTTCGCCATCGGATATTGGCAGCGTTCCTTCCGCCGAGTCAGAGCTTTTCTTGGTGGTTAGGATCCGAACATCACAACAAATAATCGTGGGCAAGCCAAGTTCGAGAGCTGGCTCAATAAACCAGACAACATCTTACTCGAAAGACACAGCGAAGCCGCCACTGTCTAGTGGGAACAAGTCTATGCGCAGGAGCCTAATGTGGGCGCAGAAGAGCACCCGATCTGCCTTTTCGAGAGGTGCTCCAATGGCCAAGCTAGATGAACAGGCTGAGGAGAGACCACCGACTACTGGTGCTCTTGAGAGTAGGGAAGGAATACCGCCAAGTACCGGTGGATCCAAGGCTCCACGACTTTCTCACGATGGCACGACGAACATGACTGCTGAGCGGACTGTTGGCGTCGGAGTTCTGAAATTGAATGCCATCATGAAGCAGGATGAAGAGGTTGAGCATGTAGTCAGCATTTGGACGCCCTCCGCTAGATTCGTTGCCGAAAAGCAAGAAAACGGCGAGGAATGGGATCCCCTTATTCGCGAATTGATGGAGAGTAAATCCGGACAATACGAGAAGTCTAGGAACGGAGAGCGACTGCAGGTGCATTTGAAGGCATTCAACGACCCTGATGCAGATGCTTTGATTAAGGCGACACCAACCTTACTCGCTGGCATCACCAAGACTAATAAGATGGGCTTCTCCGGGGCACCGACTAAAGCTCGGTCGGACATTTATGTCACCCTTGACGAAGCTGTGTTCTCACGACAAACACTGCTTTCTAGATTCGGCGGCAGCGCAACAGCGATGCCAACTACTGTTCATGGTACCAATTTGCAAGTGACGATGGAGGTGAGGAGGTCTTCTGGCGAGCGAATAGACAACTGCATATATCCCTCCTCGAACTCTGAGGGTTTGAGCACATGGAGATCTGTTGCCACCGAGCGAGGAGATCCTTGGAGACAAACGCTCCGGCTACTATTGGCGCCGCAAGATGTATTCACATCGCATGTGGTGTTCTTTGTTGCAGACATGCCGAATCCCCCTTTCGCCATAGCGCATCTGCCTTTGTGGGACCACCAGGCATTTGTGAGGGATGGACCCCATGGCTTACTTCTCTACCGAGTAGATGAGTACACAGCGACTGCCCAGCCTGGACCTATGGGCAAAGGTGGCTACCTAGCATTGCCGTGGAACGCACGCCGTGGCGAGCATTCGGCAGAGGTTACTGGCCCTTTGGCGACGCTTCGCCTCGACACGTATCTTTGCAGCACCAGATTCTCACAGGACAGAGTTGTTCTTTCGCTCTTGAAATGGAAAGACTGCCCTCGTGAAGAGATTCCGAATCTCTTACAGCAACTTATCTTCGTGGCTGAGATCGAGGTTGTGAAACTCTTGAGTGATGTCCTAGACGCCCTATTTGGGATCTTGGTCGAGTATGCCGGTAACGACGAGTATGAGGACCTTGTATTCACCGCATTGGTACGAGTCCTGGACATTACGCATGATCGACGATTCAACATCGCTCCTTTGGTGGATCAATACGCCGAGAACAAGTTCAATTATCCTTTTGCTACACCATGCCTGGTTAGATCATTTACACGGCTACTATCAAACCCATCTGATCCAGAAACTGCTAGAAAGCTCAGAGCTACCTTTAAGGTCGTTCGTCATATTCTCAAATTTATTACACATGCTCGCGGCCAACAGAAGGCAAAAGAGGCTGGCATTGGCCTCACCGGGAACACTCCCGGCTTCACAAGGCATCTTAGAAGCATCTTTAAGGCGCTGGATGCTATGATGCGTAGCACAGCGCCGGTCTTGGTTGGAAGCCAAACATTGGCTGTCCAGCACTTCCATACATGGCTACCAGAACTAGCCGGGCTGCTCACGACAGAAGAAATATTACATATCGCTATTGACTTCATGGATTCGTGTTCATTGGTCAAAGGCAAGCTTGTGCTTTACAAACTTGTTTTGATCATCAACTACTCGAAATTAGACATCTTCTCCCACCCCGAGCAGCGGTCTGCTCTGAGCGCAAACACCGTCAGATGGATCGCGCCGCACTGGGGACGAACGGAGGAGGTAACCGAGCAGTGGAGGGAGCAAATCCGACTCTGCTGCTCCGTGTTAGCAAGCCAGGTCGAGCACCTTGGCCCTGAGATACCCGATCACATTCCGAAGATCATTGATTCTTATCTTGTTATTCAGTCCGCGCCTCAGCCCCCCCGGCGTCGCCTCTCGCTACTATTCCCTACAACTTATCCCTTCCCTTCCAAACCGACGGTTGACGAAGTCAACTTCGACGAGGCTCTCGTCGAGCTGTCGGCTGTTTTATCAGCGCTTTCTAATTCGCCCAGCGGCATGCAGCTTGAACTAGCCGAAGACGACCTTGAAGATGTCATTGCAAACACTCTGCGTGTCCACATGAGCATCCTACAGGGCGAAGCTTTCCCGTCCAAATGGCTCAGTGTACATATATTCCATCACAAATCCACCATGAGAACGCTCCAGTATCTATCGGGGATACTGCTTGAGTCCTTCCTTCCGCATCCGGACGAGGCAGAGAATTTCAACACCGAACTCTGGAAAATGTTCTTTACGACCATGCTGAAACTTGTCGGAAGCCCCTCACTTGCGCTTGAGACCTTCCCGGAGCAGAAGCGGAGAGCTGTATGGAAGATCGCTGGCGATGTCAGGGAGCATGGTGCGGAGCTCCTCAGGCGGACGTGGGAGGCCATCGGATGGGAGACCAGCACTGATGAGCGACAACGGTATGGCCTGACAAAGATGGGTGGCTATCAAGTGCAATATGTCCCAACGCTTGTTGGACCCATCGTGGAACTCTGCTTGAGTGTGCACGAGGGTCTGCGACGAATGGCTGTCGAGGTCCTTCAGACAATGATTGTCAGCGAATGGACGCTGAGTGAGGATCTGTCAGTCATCCAGACCGAAGTCATCGACTGCCTTGACCTATATTTCAAGTCAAAGCCCTTGACTGAGAGTATACTACAAAAGCTGTTTGTCAGCGAGCTCCTGGAGAGATTTGAGCCTCTGTCGCAAATCACTGACGAGCCACTCTATCAAGCTCTTCGCGAACTTATGGGCACCGTTGATGAATTTCTGGACCTCCTTGTCGCAGTTCACAGTGGAGATGGCTCTGGCGAAGCATCACATCTCATCAACCGACTCAGGCTTATGGAGTTCCTCCGGGATATGCAGAAGGAAGAGATCTTCGTTCGCTACGTCCACCAACTTGCATTGCTTCAGGCAGAAGCTCGCAACCATGCCGAAGCAGGTCTGGCCTTGCGGCTCCATGCTGACCTCTACGAGTGGGATCCTGTCAGGACGTTGCCGGCCCTCGCCGATCCTGAGTACCCAGCACAATCGCAATTTGAGCGTAAAGAGAGGATATACTTCGACATGATCAAGCACTTCGAGGATGGCGAAGCGTGGACCAGCGCTCTGGCCGCATACAAAGAGCTAGAGTCTCAGTATGAGACCAACATCTTCGATTTTGCCAAGCTGGCCAGAACCCAGCGTGCCGTTGCTACCATATACGAGACTATTGCTAAGAGCGAAAAGCTCGTACCGAAGTACTTCAAGGTCGTTTTCAAAGGCCTGGGCTTCCCGGCCAGTATCCGCGACAAAGAGTTTGTCTACGAAGGTTCTCCAACGGAGCGCGCTTCTGCCTTTACGGATCGCATGCAGGAGCAATATCCATCTGCACAGATCGTGACCAGTGATAACATTGACGATGTTGAGGGTCAATTCCTCGTCATCTCGGCTCTGAGCGCGCATCGTGATCTCCGACACCATGTCTTCCAGCGTGCCAGGGTTCAGCAAGTGGTTAGGGATTACCTCATCTCAGCCAACCCACAAGCCTTCTCTGTGTCAAGCAAGCGTGTCACGACTGGCCCGGTCACCGAGCACTTTGCTGAGAAGATTGTATATACGACTGCGGAGCCGTTCCCGACTATCCTGCGCCGTAGCGAGATTGTCAATGTGCATGAAGTCCGTCTGAGTGCCAAGGAGACCGCGCTGGAACGCATCGTACGCAAGACTCAGGAGATGACGGCCGTTGAGAAGAAGATCATCGACGGTGACTCGAGTGACGAAGTCGCTCAATTGCTTGTCGATGCTGTCAGTATCTCTGTCAACCCGAACTCGGAGAGCAGTGTTGTTTGCTATCGCCAATTGATCCCCGGACTGCAACCCAGCCAGAGCTCGGCATCCATCACTAAGGAGGAGGATGACGAGCCCCCTGAGCTGGATGCGCAGGAGAATGCCATTAAGATGGCGCTGATTGATCATGCTATCATGATCAAGAGGTGTTTAGCTACCTTTGCGAAGAGTTCGAATCAGATCCTTCTGAAGCATCATGAGGATCTGCAGAAGTGTAGGTTACTCGGTCCGAAAATTCAATAATCAAGACTGACATGAATCTAGACTTCGAGGTAACATTTGCTCCAGAGATAGCGGCATTCGCACCTCCGCAGCCGGTCCGCGAGAACATGCCAACACCATCCCCCAGCTGGCCACGGTCTCCGCCATCACTGGCGCCGACAACGCCTCAGCACCACAAGAGCAACTCATCGAATGCTAACAACATGAGTGCGGAAGTCTCAACTGTCCAGCCAGTATCGTTACGGCAAGGTCGGGGAGCAAGGCTTAGCTTTCTTGGTGGCAGAAAGAAGGACGCGCAGCCGGGACAAACACAGACAAACGGCGATCAATCCCAGCAGCTGAATGGAGACGCAGAAACGGCAAGCAGCGGCAGTCGAAGTCTAAGCAAGGACAACCCGAATAGAAGGAGTTTCTTCCGCGCACACTCGAGCGACGACCAGCGTCTCCCGAGGAGTGGAACCAACGGCACGGACACCTCGGCCCCAGAGTGGACAACGGAGTCAATGCCTCGCGAGAGCATGGACACCGCCATAACAGAGAAGCACCAGTCGGGCGGCGATCTGTCCGGCGTCAAGTCAATAGGCAGCGTGCGCAAGCGTCTCAGCATGCTCAAGCTCGGCAAGAAGGCTAGCAAGGGCAGCGGGCTGATGGGCAGCCTAGACGAGGAATAACATCAGGGAAAGAGAGTTGTAATTAGTAGGCAGAGGCCGGAGGTCGATTTTTTCGAAAGTACATAATGCTCCTCTACAGGGAGTACAGTGAGGATTGGGGTTTGTATCCGACTTTAGGATATTCCGATGTATTTTTCCACATCCTTTTGTTCATTTTTCTTCTGTTTTCTTCTATACCAGTGGGACGCAGAGGTGTTCTGGATACGTGTGTGTATGTGTGGTATATTTGTTGGAGTAAGCTGCGTACAGCAAGCGTTGCGAAGCATTGCCGCGCGCGCATAGGAGGACTTTGTGTAGGACACTCTCTCGCGGATATTGTCATACAGAGACGGTAGACTCAAAGGAGCCAAATTCTTTCTTGTCGTTGAAATACAGACTCTAAATGAGATGGACACTCCCAAAAGCCAGCCATGCTACAACAATTAACGCCGTTGCTCAATGCATATTATAAGGACAACAAACCCCATCCATCATCATGCAGACTGTGGTGTTTCAGCTAACGAAGACATTTGTGAGGTGGCAGATGTTGCTGCCTGTTTTTGGTTTCCCTTGTAGCCAGATCTCTGGTTTCGCGGTTTCTGCGCGCGCTTGAGCTGCCTGCTTATGGTCGAGGTGCTCACCTCCAGATGATACTCTATGTGCAGGAACTCGCGGATGTCCTTGATGAGCAGCTGGTCATTGCGCTCCAGCAGCTCGAGAACTTTCTGTACAAAACATCAGTTTAGCATGCCTATGTATGACACTTCAGTCGATCATTGGACAAGGCCTACTTCGAGGTGCCACGGCCGGAGCTTTTCGGCGTTCTTTGTGGTGTGCTTCGGACTCAGGGTGCCGGTCTCTCGGAACTGTCGCCTGCGGTGGCGGACGGTGCCCTCGTCCACCCGGAGGATTCGCCCGATCTCCGTGTTGCTGAGGTTCGGCATGCTGATGAGATGCTCGAGCAGGTTCTTCTCCTGCGGGTCCAGGCGCTTCCTGGAGCCGGACTTCGGCCTTGCCATGTCCTACATGGGATGAGCAGTCATGTGTCTTTGATTGTTGAAGCTGTTCTCGTGAGCTGAACTGATGGCGGCTGGGAGGCGTACCTAAGCACAACCTTGGATCTATGCGGGGTGGCAAAGATAGCTCTAGCGGCTGTTGGTCTTGCACCAACTCTTGGAACCTCTTCACTACTCAGACTTCAGATAGGCATTCTGATACGACGAGGCTGATGATACCCTCTATTACTGCCACTCTTTCGGGATTTTATTTCTTCAATAGACCATGTAATTCAAACCCTAAACCGCGGCGATTTTCGTATATTGTGTTGTCATTGTGTGCTTAAGTTCCGCCACCTTACCAATCATCACCCTCACTGCCACTTCCCTCAGTCTCGGGATCCCAATCATTCTCAAGCCTCCAAGCATCCTCGGCTTTGATCCCCATCTGGACAATATCACAGCCCCTATGGCCCCATTTCTCTGCAAAGACCCTGCGCCCAGTCTCGATGAACATCTGGATACCTGCCTGGAATCCGTCTGGATCTCGATAAAAGGGCTCACCCTTCCCGCCAGCCTGCTTCTGCTGCCAATTGTTCCTCCAGCCTCCACCATCAATGTACTTTATATCTCGCATGCGTTTTCCTACTTCCACGAGGTGCTCCCACGTCTCGCCCTGCTTCTCCACAAGCTTCTTCTGCGCCTTTTCTTTCTGCTTGAGCATCTTTTCCAACTGGCGCTGATCCTCGCCCGTCTCCTCACCCTCGCCAAGCTTGCCTGGCCCGGGATCACCCACAAATGTTGCATGCACACCAGGCAAGCGGAACAGCGCAGCGATGTCCTTGAGAACAGTCGACACATCGAGGATGACGCCTATGGCTGTCTCGCCCTGCCAGTATCCCGCCCACAAAAGGCGGTCGTACATGTCGCAGTCCGTCGCGTAGAAGGGGATGTGCGTGTCCCAGCCGCCCACGGCGAGGATGGCGTCCCGATGGACCAGCGTCAGATGATCGTACGCAAAGAAATGGTTCGCCCATGGCTGAACGTCGGGCTGTTGCAAGTAGCGTAGGGTGCCCACAGCGCGGGAGTAGAGTGAGTACGGGATTGGCTCTGTGGAGTCCGCTACCGGCAGTGTCTCGTCCTCATATGAGAAGACGAGCACATCTTGGTGTGACCAGAAGAAGTCCGTCCAGTCATTCTGCAATGCCGTCCAGAGGAAGAAGTTCTGAAGCTGTGCGAATGTCATAAGTGTTGGTGTCTATGGCTAGTTAGTAAAGCGCCATCCCAGGGACGGGGAAGGACTTACTACAATGACATTGACACCTAGCATTGAGAGTTGTGTGTGGTTCAGGTAAAACGGGTTCTGTAATGTAAGTTTTCCATCCCTGTTTGCGTACATGACCCCAGTATTCTCCACTATATGAATGTCTTCAGGCGGCCATCCAGCCGCGATGTAGCTCGCAACGCATTGTAGTAATTGTGGCCAGTTTCTCGTAAAGCCGATGAAAAGAGGAGTATTCTCGGACACATGCGAACTCGGAGGCTCGTTTATGGCTGGTGGTTTCAGTTGCTGCCGCAGACTTTCCGCCTTCTTGCTTGATTGAGACAGTAACGGAAATGGATCTGGTATTGGGGGTGTAGGATCTCGTGGCGGCTTAGACGGAGGCTTCGGTCTGGGTTTGTAGTTCTTGCCCCGCCACGAGAAGAACTCCTGGTATAGAGGGTCTTCTGAAGGCTGCTTCCTCCTGTCTTCTGGCCCCTCGTTCTCCAATGGCAGTTCCTCCTTCGTGCTTTGCTTTTGTTTGCCTTGGGCTTTTGTTCTT
This sequence comes from Phaeoacremonium minimum UCRPA7, assembly GCF_000392275.1. NCBI lineage: Eukaryota > Fungi > Ascomycota > Sordariomycetes > Togniniales > Togniniaceae > Phaeoacremonium > Phaeoacremonium minimum. The sequence continues at coordinate 50,736 of NW_006921484.1, read as the reverse complement.
GACTTCTTCCCTTTTCTTTTGCCCCTGTGTCGCTCGGGAGGTGAAAGTGGACGCTTTTTCTTGGACTGATCATCTCGAAGAGGTGGTAGAGTGTTCTTTTGTCCCCTTTCTAAGCCCCATTGTAGCACGGAAGCTGCATGGACCGATACAGCTTCATTATAAAGCGATACGAAGCAAAGAACGACGAGTACAGTCGAGAGGAGGAGGACCGTGTAACGGAATCGGTAGGTCGTCATTGACACGAAACTCCAAGCAGTAGCCTCCTAGGACGTTTATAATTGCATCACTTGATATATCATGTCACTGACAGTTCAGGCTTTCACATTTGTTTGGAAACATTTTACATATGTTGGTGACCCTAACCAGGTTGCTATTACGTGCCAATGCCAAGTCTTTATTGCACGCATAGTAAGCTATTTCGTGGTTATCTAATGTGACTAGGGTTGATTGATCATAAATTAATTTGCATCGTGGTGCGGAGCGCTCAATACAGCCTGAAGTGTTTTACTACCAGCCTCTCGGAACATCCAGTCCGCCATCATGATTTTCCGGGGAGTCATAACGGAATGTGGGATAGAGCGGGAACATGCACAACATTTTACTAATTCTCCTATTCCTGGACTTGGCCAGAAGAGATCGTGATGCCACAAACGTGTCCAGGATCGCAGCAGAGGTGTCCATCGACGTTCCCAACAAATCTACCTAGGACACTATTAGTATCCAAACCGACAGTGTCTCGATCAACTCACTTATATCTATAAATTTATTTTGGTCTTTGTGGTCGCCACACTTGCATGCCAGAATGGTAGATGATAGAAGGCAGTCTTTGCAACCATCAGACAGTTTATCGTTATGACTTGGGGTGTGTTAGTAATGACTTTAATCGAGTGACCTAGAAATAACTGCCACTCACTCATGTTTCGGTTCGAGATATGTACCATTCCATTCAACACAGTAGTCCAAGTTGATAGATGCAATAGAGCTGCTAATCATTCCATTCTTGCCCTTGCATTTGCCTAGAAGTCCGTTGTTCTCATACCAGAAATCGGGGCACGTCAATTGAAAATTTTTGAGCGGAGTACCAATAGCAATGCAGGTGGGAAAGGAGGTCATGACGCCAAATCCCAAAATACCGAATAGTCTGAAGCTTCTCATGTTGTCGAGTAAATTTCAAGTTAAAGTCCAATGATTAAGTCCTTCACCGAAAGGGGTTGGCAATGCTGAGCGACTTAAAGTTGGCTTTTTCAGGCATATATATACTAGGTAGTTGGGCAAATTCAGCCCCGACACATATGTGTGACTCACTTCACTGTGATCTTTTATTGTCATGAAGGCATCAGACAGACCGGTGGTCGGATGAGTTTCAATTCTGAGAGCCCGTGAGACAACTAGATGCTAGGACAGCACATAACAAGCTACGTGTGATATTACTCTCAATTATGTGTTCTTCGTCTGATAGAATCCATCGAGACAGCTTTTACAAGTGCAAGAAGATGTCAAACTGTCCCAAAAAAAGACACTGCAATTGTCTCCGGTGAGTGCGCCACAAAGACAAAAAAACGCCGAGTCCCTGCGTTAGAGCTCAAGTGAAGCGAAAGTTATGATTTTCAGGCTTCAGATGATCTGGAACAAAGATACCGTATCCATCTCCTGGCTCTTTCAAATCCCCGAGAACATCAGCAAATACACTTCTTACTTCTTTCGTGCAAGCTGGAATGTTTCCAACTAGTCCCTGTGCAAGCAACAAATGATCATGATGGGAATCTAATTGTGTCTTTACATGCTAGATCCAAACGTTAACTCTATTTCGCGCATTAAGTATTTGAAGGAATTCCTTACCTTCAATTGCTCTTGTGATACGTATCGTCCACTCTTTGAACTGCTTATTCCAGGAGACTCGGAGTATATACCTTCTGCAGCCACGGCAGAAAGTGCAACATCTCGGAGTCTTACACATCCATTCAACATTCTTCCAACATCGCAAAGTTCAACTTTGTGATATTTCTGTAGAAGACCTACAAATTCCTGAATTAGGCAAGCATCGGATCTTGCTGTAACGCTGCATGGATCATTCAGCACATGCGCAACAATCGTGATAGTGGCAGCGATGGGGTAGCAAATAATACGCCTATAGTCGTGATTAGTGGGACTGTCGTATAGCAGATCATGACTTCCTCACCATAGAAATGTGAAAGATTCGGCATCCATGTAACGAAGTAAGCGGATTGTTCCGCGAGCTGCATCAATGCAGGCCATCGGAACCCGGGCGCCATTGTCAGACTGAGAGTTTTGCGAGTCTTCGTTAGTCGATGAATGGCCAGAGTGAAGGCGTTTTTTGGCAGCCACAACTTTCCATATGCAGCTGTAGTATGTGAAATGCAGCAGGATGATTTGTGGCTCCAAATCATCAGGTGCAGTGTCCTCGGAGAATGGGCGAATCTCGAAAGCAAGACTATTTTTCCACGCCTCCAGGTCATTATGAAGAGTTTCAGCTGCCACGAAGCGGTCCGCCGCACTCTGTTGGAGTGCGAGCTCGGAAAAGAGTTCTTGGTGGATCTTTGCCTGAATGACAGCAAGTTTTGCTCTGCAACTGAATACGTTTAATGGTCTGTCCATTCCTGTGACAGAAACGCAACCGATCCCATCTGTCGGAGTTTCATCCGGTAGCTCGGAACAGACTTCGCTGAGAGGGATACAGGGTGAAAGTCCAGACTTCAAAGCCTCGCTTACATCAAGTATGTAAATCAACCAGAATGTGTGGAAGCTCTGCTCATCTTCGACGGTTGGAATGGCTTTCCCTACAGATCTGCGATTCAAACCAAGGAATTGAGCTAAGCGGGCTGCTGCAGACAGCACATGATAAGAAGTCCACACATCAGCATTACCTTGCATTGCCATCATTAAAAATACAAGCCCTTGGCAACTCAGCAGATCCTTGCCTCGAATGATGACATCAGAGAAAACACAATACGCATTTTTGAGAAAGGCCCATTCAAGAGTCGCAAAGTCTTGTCGATGAGAATTCGCTACCTTCCATTGCAGTAGCATTGCCATATAGGAATTCAACAGAACCCAACGTCCCGGGTGCTGTATGGAGTTTTCACCCCCACTAGCGTATTGTTGATTGAAAATCTCAGCAAGTGTTTCTTGAGTCATTGACGGATATATCGTGTTAATGTCTTCGATGATGTGCACGACCAGCCCTGGATCGTCAGTTTGTGGAAGCAGAGGCGTGAAGACTGTGCTGGGATATCCGCCGAGGTTGATCCTGCTCATGACTTTCTGAACATTTTCATAAAGCACATCGACTTTGGAAAGGAAGCTCAACCCTTTCATCAGCAATGCAACATTCTGGGTAGAACTGCGAGCTTCGGTCTCCAGTGCTTCAATTTCGGGGTTTGTTAGCTTAAGAATCGATGTTGATATATCATTTTGAGCAGCGGCAGATGACGAAGACTCTATATTGGCCGCTGAACCAATCAATAATATGCTCGATTAGCGATGGCAGATGCAATCGGGTTAGAATTTCAGGAACCTTACCCTTAGTATCCGGTTGATTTTGGTACCCTTGAGACGCCTGACTAGGCCCGAAGGATGACTGCAACTTCTGAACTCTCTCCTCCAGCATTTGTATGTACTCTTTACTGGAGGGTTATTAGGACCGTTTCAAACTCGCAGGAAAATATACAATACACCTTTTCCCAGGTCCCCGTGTTTTGCGGACTGTATATTCACAGATGAAACCGCGCCTTTCACATGCTGAGCAGATAGGATGACCGCCGTCGCATTTTGACTTCCGCTTCTGACATGGAAGACACGCCTATGATTGTTAGAATCTTTCACACAGAAAATTGCTGCCATCCCTTAAGGAGATATGTCATTCACTCACGTTAGAAATACGCCTTGAACCATCTCCACGACTTGAAGACATAATTCTCGATTGCCTCCCTATCACACTCCGAAATGATCGAATGATATGAGCATGTTATAACAGTATCACGAGAAAAGGTTTGAGGATCATACATCGATATTGTGAGTCTTTGAGAAATGGCATTGTAGTGGTCTTGGATTAAGAGACGTGGTCCTGTATTGGTCATCCGCTAGTACATATGCGGGTAGCTGGTCTCACAGTCTCAGCACAATGATTGGTGTGATGTTGTAAGTGATCCTGCGGGCCATTTTCGTACTTAGGCGGCGGATGTAAATTACATCCGCAGTCCTGGCTGCTAGAAAACATGCCCTCTGGAGCTTGACCAACAACAACGCGCGACTCGAACAAGGAAAAATAGAGTGACATCGCAAATTCGCATAGTATCAAGTCTCATTCCTCGCGAGTTCTCAGCTTTTCAATCACCTTCGCCTCGAGTTCATCCTCTGCAAAATATCCCAATCCTAATAGCTCATTATCAACTGACTGATATGCTGCATCATATTTGCCGCCAAAAAGGCCCGCTGTGAGCTGCGCTACGGTGTTCTCCCAGTCAACACCTCTTTCTTGAATACTTTTGCTAGCATTTCTGAGCTCAGCTTCAGCATCCACGGCCACTTCTGTCCATTGCAATCCGGGTGGGGAGTGTTTCTTTACAAGGCTCAATAGCTTTGCCTGAGTGATTATAATATCGTGGATGAAAAGGACCTTGTTTTTTGTGACTTCTGGTGTGTTCAAAGCTCCAGCAACTGCTTTACTAATAGTAGTCAATCTAGTTGTGCTGAAAGGGTGGACCCCTTTGTCATAAAGCCGGACGGAGTGATTCTCCCAATTAATGACGAATGGAGCGGTAAAGATCATGTCAAAGAAAGCTCCGTTGCAGAATGAGGTGAATGTGATCTCCCCTGCTCTGGCCTTCTGCTCGAGATACTCCTGTGTCTGTATCATCGGACCGTATGCAGCGAGCTCAACCGCCTTGGGATCGGCGGACATCGAGCTCCAGTTACAGGGAATATAGCGTTTGACTCCAGCTTGAATACAAGCGTCGATAACCACCATTTGATTGGAAATTGCCGATGCATTTACAGTTGAGATGACAGCATCTTGCTCTTTGAGTGCATCGGCGAGACTCCCGAGACTGGAATAGTCAACTTCAATGACTGCTACTCCGGGTGGGGTACCCCGGATTGAATTCCGATTGCGAGTGATGATAATTGTCTCAAATCCTGAGTTGACAAGCTCCTCGAGGATTACAGAACCGAGAAAGCCTTTCTGTTGGCAGGTAAATTATTAACTGGCCAAGTAGATCTCAAGGAAGAGATACACAGTGATGATTCAACTTACGCCTAGGACAGCAACCTTGTGATAGCTACTCATTATGAGAGGACTTATACAAGTAATGGTAAATTTAAAGAAAGATCAATATGAGTAACGTCTGAATCTTATGATAATATCCCACAATAAGAGTCATGAAATTCAAAAACCTTTTCGGTTCGTCCGGGCACTACTTATAGAAATTCAACGCACCCATATATCTTGACTAATACCTCCCCTTCTGTCTCTGTAGCGGAAATAGACTGTATCCGCCTCGGTCTTTGCCTGGGTCCGCACTTGCTGTGCCCACAAACAAGGATAGTGTGATGATTTGCAGTACATTTACACGATTTGGAACCTGACTAATTCTGATACCCAAGTCACTTATCATACATTATTATTCAAAACCCATTTTACAGTAGTCTACTCCCTCCTACAGATTGCTCATGGGTTTGCAAATTGGTCTAGTGTTAGTGGTTGAGCGTTGTTGATGACTCAGCTGGATAAGGCTTAGCGTCCGTCGGGGGCATGGGCCATGCCGCTGGAAACACTTCGATATCAAAATTCTTGAGATCGAGGCAGATGCGCTTCAGCGAAGCCTCACAATCTCGAACGTCCCCTTCATGGCTCTAATGAGCCCGGTCATACGAAGATCAAGAGTCTTAAAGACCAATATATCCCAATGTCGTCGCTTTACCGATGCAGCCTCCCACCCAGCAAATCGTGTCCAGGTGTACCTCTCGAAGACCAATGACCCCTTTCTGAATCTTTCAATTGAGCATTTTCTACTACAAAAGTCACACCCAGAATCTACAATCCTCCTTCTCTACACCAACAGACCATGTATAGTCATAGGGCGTAACCAGAATCCTTGGCTGGAAGTGAACCTCGGCTTGGTTCGTCGCGGCCTTGCCGGTCCGTCAAATAGCAGTGTGCAGCACCAGAGTACACCGCAGGAGGTCTCCCTGGTGCGGCGACGCTCCGGTGGCGGCGCCGTCTTTCACGACCTTGGGAATGTCAACTACAGCGTCATCTGCCCACCGGCCGAATTTGACCGCAATAAGCATGCTGAAATGGTCGTCCGAGCATTGCGAAGTCTTGGCGTCGGCAATGCGCGGGTTAACGACCGGCACGACATTGTGGTCGATGTCTCAGAGCCTGAACGGAGCGCTGCGCAGCAGACCTTCAAAATCTCTGGTTCCGCGTACAAGCTCACGCGCCTACGCTCATTGCATCACGGTACGTGTCTTTTGTCATCGCCAAATCTGGCGAGCATCGGCCGGCTACTGAAGTCACCGGCGGAACCTTACATTAAGGCTCGTGGGGTGGAGAGTGTCCGCTCCAAGATCCGTAACGTCAACGTCGGCAACGAGGAGTTCGAGGACGCCGTAGTGCAGGAGTTCCGAGGCATGTACGGGGAATTTGACGTGGCCACCATCGTCGGAGATGCGGCGTTAGACGATGCCCTGGTATCAAAGGGGTACAACGAGCTGAAGGTATGCGTTGTCGTTCTGATTCTAGACCCGATAACGCTAACCCAGCAAGTCCATTGAATGGCTCTTCACTCAGACACCACAATTCACATTCAGCACGCACCCTTCAGAAGCAGATCCTCGAGAACGGCCGAGTCTACCATCTGGTCTGCCATCAAATGCAAGTATACCCTCTCTCTACGCTAGATAACAATGTTAACAGTACCAAAGTTTCAAGCTACAATTACTGCTCGCCATGGAGAGATACAAGAAGTATCGCTGTCAGGTCTACATGATAGCAATGCACTGAATGGTCAGCTGCTTCATCGGATCACAGATTGGAGGGACCTTCTCAAGACGTCCAAGGCACAAATGGCCGAACCTGTGGGCACGTGGCTGAATGGGCTCTTTGGAAACGACTCAGAAGAGCTTTGAATTCAGAAAGCAATCCTTGCCTGTTGGCGGCAAGGTGATGTATCTACGCTTTATATGCATCCTTGAACAAATATGATACCCCAACTCCTTAATCATACAACTCATTCCACATTCGTTACTCCCATGACTCCTCTACCAAACCAGTCAGCGACGGTGCCAAACCTGTCTTCACTCCTCTCTAGCTCATCCTTGAATAACTCGTGACGGTCTGCATTCTCTTCTTGTGCTCGCTTGATCGCCCTGATGGTAGCATTAGCCTGTGCACACTGTGGGCACTCGCCATCCACGCCATTTCCGCCGCGCAGACATCGTTGGTGAAAACTGTGCTTGCACAAGAAGTGCACGGTTGGCAGGTCCAACGTCTGGCCACAATCAGAACACCTTGTGGCTTGGAACACAGCGGGCTTCGATCCGAGGTCCGTAATCTCGACGCGTCGCTGTTCTGTTTCGGTGCGGAACCCGGTCACTCGCCGCCTGTTTGACGCGATGTCTCGTCTCTCGCGCTCAATAGTCTCGTGGAGGTACGGCTTGATCATGCCCATTGTGGCTACCGCGTTCTTGCTAAGCATCTGGACGACTTGCAACGGCGCCATCAGGCCATCCTTGTCTATCCTGGCCAGCACATTGGCGAGCTCATCGAGCCCGGCGTCGTCTAGCACTTGGGGGTCAGATGTAAGATATGCCAGAGCTGCTGGGTATAATTGTGGCTCTTCAGGGCCGTATTTGCGCAGGGCCTTGATTGCACCACGAGTGTCTTTCGCAGATGTGTATGAGCGGAAGATGTCGAAAAGCAGCCCAGATTGCTCCTTGACCAGTGTCGTTCCGTCTCGAAAGTCCGACAGGTGGGAGAGTAGGAGAACATTGGAGTTCTCGATTGGAATGTTACGGCCCTCGATCAGTTTCTTCGCCTTCTGCTCCCAATCCTCTCGGTGTTGGTCATTCTTCTTCTCCGTTGATTTGTGCAGGTACATCTCGAAGAGTGTTGTGTACAAGTCCGTCTTGTCCGAATCGGACAAGTCCTCCTCTTTCAGACACGCCTCCAAGAATATAATAAACTCGTCGGGATGGTCAATGAAAGAGGAGAATGCTGTCCGTGGAGGTGGAGGTGTGTACTTTGGAGCAGGGGCATCCTCTGCATCAACAACGAGATCAGCTTCCCCTATCGTGGGCTTTACGTTGCCTTGTGTACCCGGTGAGGCGACCGCAGATGTATTCATATATGGTAAAGGTAGCAGATTGGTAAGATTCTGGACAGCGCTCGCCGCGCCTGCTGTGAATCCGCCGCCAGAGGGGGTTGCGATTTCATCAATAACAACGGCACGGTGAATCTTTGGTCGATATTTGCCTGTGTAATAGTCGATGAACACTTGTGTTGCGTCTCTGGGACAATGCTCGATGAGAACTCGAGCATACTTCATGAGACATGGGTAGGCCTTTGACAAGTTAGTGTTGTTGGTCCATTTGAAATACATGGGCTACTTACTATTTCAGGATCCAGACGCCAGATGAAATTGAGGGCCTCATCGTAATTCTTGGAGTCCTCAATCAGGATGTCTACTACGAGGTCATTCTCGCCATGCTTTGTCGCAAGGTAAGCGGCCTGCTCGAAGTAGCCACCTTGACGGCACATAGAGATCGCCGTGTCAAGGTCAAACTTCAGATCTCCAGGCGACTTAATGAACTTTTCCAGTTTATCGATATCCTTTAGTTTAGCGTAGCAGTTCAGGAGTAGAGTGGTGTGATCAGCCGTTGCCTGGTGGTGCTCATGCAACTCCTCCAGATACTCGATAAGGTTGTGTATCCTTTGCGTATCAAGAAACTTTAACAATTAGCCTGGTCTCAGCATGTCCTCAAGTGTCTGGACGTACCTTTCGTATGACTTGCGATGGTTCCGTGCTGTCAATTGCTTTGATATACTGTGTCATCGCTTGGTCGTAATCTCCCTTCTGATATAAGTGGTCGCCATACTTTCGAAAAATGACGTTCTGTTGCTGGGCATCCATCCCGGCTTTTTGAGCTAGGGCAATAGCAAATTGGTAGAGGTTCCGTTGATAAAGCATTTCAAGCCTCTGCTGAAGTGTCTTCTCGTGATATTTGTAAACCTTGCCATCCTGAAGAAGTGTATAGAGGTCTCCCCAAATCTGAACGATAGCTCTGACCTGCGATATCAGAGACTCTGTGTGGGCAATCACTCTGAGATCGGTCTCTAGGAGTGCAAAAGTCGAGGCGTTGAAAATCACATCGGCCGTCGCAGCACCGAAACGCCGGCGAATGTTGTCCGGCTCTCCGCCTGCGGGCGATGAAGCAGGAGGCGATACAAGAGCGACGTAGTCACCATATACTGATATCAGGCTCTTTGGTGCTTCATACGCGCGGGGCGGGCCTCTCCCCTCAAGAGTGTAATAATATATCGCGTCTTCTCTCGCCACGACAATATCGCCTGTCTTCTTGTCCACAGTCATGCATCCTACCGCACAGCCTTGGTCCTCGACCGTTCGCGGTGGCTGGCCTTGACCCCTTCCTAAGACAATCAATTTCAATATTCGAGATGTGGTCGAGACAAAGAGAGTCGTCAAGCTTTCATGTACCCGCAGTTCGACGCCTGTAATCGGCTCTTCAGATTCGTAGACTATCCTCTGTTTCGCACCTCGGTCGTGGATGAGGTCTCCTCGTATAACTGTGACTGCTCCATTCGCGAATCCTACGGCGAGTTGGGAAAGATCTTCTGTTGCTGTGAAGGCCGATATCTATTATAGAATTAGCGTTCTCATCCTTTGGTCAATTCTGACACATTGACCAACCGGAAACTGTTTCCTGCCGTTGTTGACACTTAAAGTGCTCAGGCACGTTGGCATGCCTGTCTTCTTGCTAAGCTTGTCGAGTGCCCATACCTTGAGCACGGGCTCGCTCCCAAGATCTTCCTGTTTCTCATCAACATTTGTCCCAACAACACATATGACCTGAATCGCTTACAGCGATCGTGACTAGCATGCTCGTGCCTTCCACTTGACGCATGTGTGTAATGCTGCCAGCATCATGCGCTTGGAAGCTTCGGACGATCTTCCAGCTGGGCCCGATTATTCGTACGTAGCCATCGTAGCTCCCGAGAAACAGGCTATCGGATCCGGAGCAGACACTCGATATGTCGTTGCCCTCGAAGAAGGTGCGCGTGTCGTCATCGGCGAGTCTGACCTGGCTGACTTCGAAGAAGTCGAAGGACTTCCACTGTACGCGAGCGGGGTTAGCACGAGAAGCATTGCCATGCACGGATACATACAGAGATAGCCATGGTCGTTTTCTGTGAGTCTCAGACGTCCGATAGATTGTTGAGGCACATATCACGATGTGAAGATTGAGCAAGACTCAATGTTGGGAGCCTGGAGTACTTTGCATGCGATGACGAAGCAATGGTGCTTCCGCAAGCTCCAAGTGCTGTTGGAGCTCACGCCGCTGTGGCTTGACCCTGGTCGCCACTAATTCGGGGGCTGGTGGGGCCTGCAAGGCACATGTCACCAACTTACCTAGTATGCATGGACTCTGGGAACGAGGCGTGTAGAAATTCAATCGTAAACTCGTGATTATAGGGTATCTCGGTGTTTCTAAAAATGAGAGACGCAAAAATAGGAGGCCGTTGCGCCTCGTGATTTTTTCTATACTATTTCATCGCACTTTTCCACTCTTTGAATCTCGACGCGAATGAATCGCCAGTGAACGACTCATCAAATGGCGTATCCGTAGCGTCGACATCATGGCCTAGATCTAAGAGGGGGATCATTGATGGCCGCCCATGTGCGCATTGGAACGGAAACGCAGTACTAGCCAATCTCCTCAAAAGGTTGGTACACTCTTCTACAGAAAGAACATCGTTAAACATGATTGCGCCTGGTGAAATGTCAGCAACAGATCAAGCATCATTCGGAGGACAACTCACTCCTGCAGGCTCTGGAGTTGATCAAGTCCAAAATCCCCGAAGGACATCCGTGGAATCTGGACACCCATGAGCGATCATCACATTGCACCTCTGCATCGCTCTTAAGATGCCATGCTATCTTCGTAGTAGGGTCGGTGCGGAAGGTGGAAGGTTCATCATTCATCTTCCAAACCTCTTTTCGTAAGAGCTCGATTACCAACCTCGGCTCAGATCTGCAGCGTTCTAAAATGCTTGGTGGTAATCTCGTAATAGAGACTTCAGTTGTACGAAACTTATTGACTGAAAGCTCATAGACGATGCCCCAATAGCTGAAATAGGAACGGTACCGCTCGAGCAGCTCCCGCTCTCGACTAGACAACTCGAATCGTAAAGGCTTTTCTAAAACTTCCGTCTTTGAGCTCCATTCGGAACCCCTAGTTTTCGAGTCGGAAAAGTCGGAAAAGTCAAAGTAATCCCTCATTAGTGTCTCAACTCGACACCTTTCGTCGGCCGCATGCTGATCGATTAAGATAAGAAATGGGCGTGTCCCGCGGGCATTAATGCCATCATGCGTCACCGATTCTTTCCTTTCCATAATCTGAGACTGAACCTTCGCCAGTAAGAACTTCTTGTCAACCTGCGCTAGAAGTTGAGCTCTGCGCAAATCGTCCTTATGAAGACGCCCTGAAGTATCCATTGCTGATATCTCATGGCTGGTATGGAGACTGAGATGACTATGCTCGTGACAATCATGCCTACTTCGTTCCGATCCAAACCCCAACGTATCTAAGGCACTGGGAAGTCGAGGGATTGGCGCCTCTGTCAGCTCAAACACGGGATTCTTCCATTTTCGTAGTATATCGTCAATCCAAGAAGCATCGTTCTTCGTGAAGTGAGTGCTTTTAGGTGGGTTGGATACGTTTCCCGGGAATACGAGCCTATCCTGTGGAGCGGGTTCCGGGGATGGCCCTGGATCTACCCTTTCGGCTTGTATCACGAAACCAGTTCTCGTGTTCACGATCGAAGGCTTCTTCGTCAAGGGATTGCACCAGGTGATTGTTTCCTCTTCTACTGGCCTTGTGAATGAGATAGTGGGCGGATTGTTGTTGTTCTTGTCACCGACTAGATTAGCAACATCCACATCCTCGAAAGGTTTGCGTGTGACTCTCCCAGCCGAATCAAATAGAGAAGGTCTTTCCGGACTCGTACGCTTTCCGTTGTTCGCACATAGCTCGCTTTCTATGCCCGAGTGCTCAACACTTCCAGTTTTTGTGCTAGATGTGATGATCCTGCTTTCGACAGCATCAGCCTTGAAGGTTGGTAATAAACGGCCAGCTTTGACTCTTGACCAGGAGTCAAATGGAGAGCTTGCTGTATCAGAAGGACGTTCAGGCAATTGCACTTGATGGAGCAGTGGCGATGGGGCCGGAGAAAGGGAACCTGATTTTGCCTGTCCGCCATCGGACATCCGCGATCCCTGCCTTCTCAGCGACTGTGCCCTACTGAAAGGGGTATTGGACCTCAAACCGCTGCCATCGAGATTTTTCGATTTACTACTGCTGGCCAAACTATCAGCTGACAATATAACAGACTTGGGTCTAAAAAGATGCCTCTTGAGAAATTCATAGAACATTGCTCTGAGGAGATGTAGAATTTCGCTCAAGGCGGTGTCACGGCCATCGATGATCTCCGTTATCCCCGTCTGTCCCTTTGTTGTAAATTTGTCGAGACTGATCGTTAAGGAGAATATTGGCCAGCGATCTACTCCTTTTCTGGCCTTCAGCTCTCTGCTTGTATAGCCTTCAGTCTTGTCTAACAGATCTCCGTCCGAATCATTTTCTTCAAGGCACCCAAATGCGGAATTCGCGAAAACCCTGTTGATTTCCTCATAGAGCACATTATTTTGGCCGTCATTCGACAGCGGCTCGATTCCTATGCTGATGAACTGATTACGCCTTGTAGCAACGGGAACTAGACAAATGCAGCCGTCGATAGAGATCCCCGAGCCAGAAGCACCCAGGGATACCCATAATTTTTTCTCGCTAATGTCGCAGAGAGAGGCTTGTTGAAGAAGACTAGGTACGCGAGACAAGGGGTCCGGCTTTTGTACTGATTTGGTGGGCTCTAGAGTGTTGGATGAAAGCTTGGTCTTCAAAGCTAAGTTCTGGCGAGATGATGTCTCACGGATCGAGACAATTACCGCTCTAGGCGATACAAGAAGCAAAGCCAGGACGTCAAGCATCAGCTGATCCCACTCTCTAACTGAGATCCCTTTGGTTGCTTGCATTGCTCGGTGCTTGACGCGGACAGGCATGGATCCGAACAGATCACGGACTGTGACGCGTGTTCCATGAGGAAATGTTAGAAGCCTTTGCTCTGGCAAGGCCGGGGTGTGGCGAGCAAAGAGCCTTGAGTTATGGAAGCTAAGAGAGTTGTGGGAATGATGAGCATGGTGATGAGAGGTGATAGAGAGCAACGATAAAGCTGCTAGGGAAGCCAAGAAAACGCCATTTTGGCCGTATAAATCTGTCCGGGGAGGGAATTTGGAAGTAGCTGTTGACTATTAGCTTGTATAAACCCACGTAACAGCTTGTAGTGGCGTACAATGCAGCTGGCCAAGAGAGCCTTCCTCAGCAAACTCCGACGGCAAGATCCCGAGACCATCATCCTCAATAGAGCAATTTCCACGACTGTAATCTAACGAGATGTTGATCTTGGTGGCTTCGGCATCGAGCGAATTTCTAAGGAGACCCAATATCACACTGTTCAGATTGTTGATGTTTATGGAGGACTTGATTTGAGCCACAACATCCCCCGGCAACGGTTTGATTGACATCGTCGTAACATGGCGCGGTAAGCAGACAAAGCGACTTGCGTGCACCCAGGGTTCAAGATACGGCAGCAAGGTGTGAGCCTGCAGCTCAAAGGGGCAATGAGAATCTGATAGACTGCACAGAACTGACTGAGCAAGAAGATTGAAACTCACATAGGCATAGGTGTGACGTCACGTGGGAGGCTCAAAGCACTAACGAATCGGGGTCACCCTCACTGAGCTGCTTCCACTAAATGGCGTGCCAAGCCCTTTAGACCCCAGATTTCCGCTTCCGTTGCTTCTAATATATTAAGTTCGGCCCAGACCCTAGCGAAGCTCTCTCACTCCACGTTTATCATATTCGCTTCTTGTCAGCGTCACCGATTCTACGACATCTCTCTCGCTAGACTTTCTTCCTGCTCCTGCTATGGCGATGACCGACGCTCACACAGACCGGCAAGGTCGGCGGCGGCCATTTTCTACGTGGGTCAAGAAGCTCACCAGGAAACGAAAGCCAAACAACAACCCGTATCCACAGTCTGGTCGCATCAGCAATGGCGCCGCCCGACATAGCCATCACTCGATCTCCACTGCGCAAAGCGGAATAACCGGACAGAGTGGCATAACATCCGCAACATCAATCGGACGAAGCTCAAGATCACGACGTTCCTCCCTTGACGGACACGCTCCGCCCACTGCTGGCGGTGCACGCTCTGTCGCACCCACCGTGTCCACAGATCATGAGCACATGTCTGTAGCTGGCACGAGCCGAACAGCCAACGGCGTAGAGTCGAGGAGAGGGGACAGCACCTTCTCGTCACCGGCTCCTTCGGTTCGCTCTCTTACCACGACGCTCACCACCATACAATCGCTGGCTCCAAACGGAGCTAGCTCGAACCACACGGCGAACAACAATGCAAATTCGCAAGTCATACACTTCAACCAACCCTTCCCAACGACTTCACCCGCATCTGCAATACCCGCACACCTCGTGCCGTCGGCCAGCAACGCCCATCACCCCATGACCTACAGTTCCGCAACTGCAAACAACCTATTAACCGATAATGCATCCATTCTGACGCTGGCATCATCAAGCCGAGGCAGGAGACGCCGGTCTTTGGATACTGATGCCTCGGTACGAGCACTGGCACCCTCATCTCTCTTCTCTGGCAGCCGGGAATCACTTCCCCTCTCCGTGTTGAGTGCGAACATCGACGCAACGCAAGGGATGCCGGCAACGCCGGGTTTGCATCAGGCAAGGTCGGCCGCCGAAAGAACGAGCATATACTCGGCAACGGGTGGCATCCTTTCCAGTGAACGAAACAGCTACTATGCCAAACAGAACATGGGTGGCACTGCGGGTGATGGAGCCAGTGTGCGCAGCGGGCTGCTAGGTCACGGCCGGGCAGATAGCGTCAATGGAAGTATTGGAGGACTGGCAAGCCCCAGCCTCGCGAGCCCAAAGGAGGTAACGGAGAATGGCGTTGATGAGAAGGATGAAGACGGAGAGAATGACAAAGCTCATTGAAGCTACGATGCTGGTTTGGCATCAAGTTGGAACTACTATTGCGATACCCAAAACGATCAATTCACATTGGTGGAGCGTTAGAGGCTACGGAGTTACATGGACGGATTATGTTAATTACGGAGGCTTGTGGTGATGAATGACGAACCATTTAGGGATTTGGTAGTGGATCATGAGCAAAACAACGTTTGCACTGGTGACATTTGAATGCTCCCTTTTAGTAGCGGGATATTGACTGTGAGCCACGGTGGTTAATAATGCGTGGACCCGTGAAGTTAAAGTAAGCGGCGAGAGCCGCGAAAATAAACCCAGGCACTGCGCAAAAGGGGCCTCGAAAAGGCAAAATGTTCTAGCCTTGGGCAAACTTGAACCGAAAATCGGACCTTCGTTTTCGTGGCAGTGGTAAGTGCTTTTGAAGTTCCCAACGCACCGACACATAACACCACCGGGCTTTTCGCTTGACGGGACACAGGCTTATTCTTCTATATAGGTTCTCTGATCTGACCTCAGGTTTAGGATATTGTGGCATGCCGAAGATGCCCCAACCTGTGCTCAGTACGGTAGTGGGCTCAAGTCCAAACCCTCCACGGAGAACTTGAAGGAATCGTTCCTTGAGTAGCTGCCTCCAGCATCCAGGTCAAGCCGACCCCTGATACAGTCTTGAAAGTAAACATCCGTATATATGATTCCGTCTTCATCCTCCCACTGCGGTCCGGCCAGTACGTCTCCGAAAGGAGACACAATGTTAGATCCTCCCCTTGATATGAACTCTGCAGGTTTGTTATGCCCATTTGTAAGCGGCGCAGAAGATGTCTTAGGAGCTGTCTTGACTCCGTCCTCATTGTCCTCCTGATCTTCCGCGATGGCGTCGTCATTGCAAGAGAGGACAATCTCGTTTCCGTTCTCGTCGAGAACTGACTTTCTCCTCTGGCGGGGGCCTTTCTGGGAAAGCCTCGGCGATGTAGGTAACGCAATCTCATGTCCTTCTTCTGTGAGAGCGGAGTTGCGACGACCTCTGGTAGAGGTCTCGTATGGCTGTCGGTCGCCTTGGCTGATGGGTACCGTGCCATTGCTTGTGCTCGCCTTTGACCGCACGCACATATTCGAACTCACCACGAAGCATCGTCCCTCAACGCCAATGCTTCGCATAAGAGAGAGCCATCCGTCCCTTCCATCCGCAGTCGGTGCGAGGTACAAGTTGATGTTCTGGGAATAAAGAGCTTGTCGTAGAAGTGGCATATAGCTTTCCCAGCATATGGCAGCGGCTAGGTTGATACGAACTCCCCGTATTGTGGTGCTCACTGCACGGAGTGTGGCCGGTGATCCTTGAGCCCAGATAAGACGTTCCGAGCCGGTCTGAAATGTTAGACATATTTCTCATTACCGACAGGAGGGTATAAAAGGGACAGGGAGGACGAACAGGCATGACTTTTCTTCGCTTCCCGATGAGGCCCTGCTTAGGACAAACGTAAACGACGCCACAATACAGGCTTCCTCCAGCCTTCTCGATCAAACCAGCAACGAGAAAGACTCCTGTCTCGCTGGCAATCCTCTCTAGCTCTTCTCGAGTGCCATCACCACGGTCAACCTTCCTTCCCGCTACTTCGAATGGCTCACGTCCATCTGGTCCTAACTCCCGCTTAACCCAAGCTGCTCCAGCACCGGCGCCATCCCCAACAGTGTCACCGAGATCAACGGCATTCTCGAAGTACTTGAGGAACTCGTCACGACCTTCTGCTGATCTGTTGCCAATAATGCAACCAAAGCCCGAGCCCCTGGGGTAGCCTCCAAGGTATGCCTCTGGGAGAAGCAAGATATCGATGTTGCTAGCAGCGGCTCTGTGTGCTATTTGGGAGAGCTGCTTCAAGGTAGCCGCCGTCGACTCCTGGGTTCCTGGAGAAGCCGTGCCTAGCCGAATTGTGCTTGGAGGCATATTGTGATTGCAAAGACGCTCTGCTTCGACTTCAGTGATAATCTGCCTGTCCGTAGCTAGATTGTTTGCAGATTCTAAGCGTTCAGTTCGAAAACCCCTTCTTCAGAACAGAGGCACCCGACATATCAGCATCTCACTAACGCAAGGTGGTCAGCAGAGGGCTTTTGTAGTCTTCTTCTTAGCTACCCCGCACTCAAGAACATGAGAGCACAGTTTTAGATGTGAAGCTTTTTGAGCACTCAGTGGAGTCGTGAGGGGTCCATCTCCACTAAAATCAGCGGCTTTTGGAGGTGATTATTACTTATAACACTGACGTAAGTTCATGGTTCCTTGAAGTAATCTTATAAGTGTCCATAAATGAAGTCCATTTGGCTTGTTTGAAAGAAATGGTGCTGGGAATTCTCAAGTCTTTTTGGTTTAACATTGAGTCAAGCAATCTACTACAGGTCCCCGAGGTAGACACTTCAGGTATGCATGACAGAGATGAGGGCAAGCAAGACTTGCTAATCACCGCCTGGGATGCCTCTGAAGAGCTGAAGCTTAACTCATATTCATTTCGATACCCAGGGACACCGCTCGAATGTTTTAGCAATACAGCAGTCTCCACTGAGGTCTAGGACCTCGGCTGACGATAGCTCTCTTTATCTTTCAGGAATTCTATAGTAGCTTTCATATCGGCAGTTAGATAGCAGCTTGAGCTTATTCGGTTGTAGCTGCCCAGGTAGTGCTAGGTAGGGCCCACGTTCCGAATCTGAAGTACCATAGCGCAGCCGCTAATGCAATACCAGGAACTCAAGAGCTACCTGTTGCCACACTATGAAGATGTCGGAGTTAGCAAGATGGAAGGTTCCGAAGGGCTTGCTGCATGGTTCTTGTCTGCGGCAGCCATTGACGCCAAGATATGACAGCGGTGCCTCCCCAAGCATTGTCAGGGAGAATTGGCGTCTCATCGCTCAATCTCTATTAAGTAGATCCTGGCAAGCGAGTCCGAATAAGCCTGAGGAGCGACAGAGACAGGACGCGGCTTGTCGGCTACCTCGTACGGCACAGAAGATGGTCTGTGGAACTCGGGTCTGCCTGTACGACTGAGACTTCTCACGTCGAGAGGAAGCTTCGCCCCGTAAACCACAAACGCGAAAGTCTTCTATGACCTTAGATATGGGTAATGCCTTCTCCTCCCTAGCGAGAGCCTACAAGGCCATCAAGGCGGTGATTGGCGTGCTCAAAACCCTCAACACCGAGTATAGCGAACTTCTCGAACGATGCAATGTTCCACCTGGGCTTCCTGTTGAAACTCCCACGCAGTCTTTCTGGCTGGACGATCCGCCGTTTCCAGAGCTCGTGGATATTCAATCGCCGAGTCTCCCGGGCGAGGCAGATGTCGTTATTATCGGGTCGGGTATCACGGGAGCAGCGATTGCCCGATCGGTTCTTCACGAATGCCGGAGAAAGGGCGTGAGTAGGAAGGTAGTCGTTGTGGAAGCTCGGCAGCTTTGTAGCGGCGCCACCGGCCGCAATGGAGGCCACATCAAGGCGGTTCCTTACGAGGCATTTCATACGCTCTGCAAGTTTCATAGCAAACAGCGAGCGGCGGCTCTCTGCCGCTTTCAGCTTCAGCACCTGTCGATCTTGACTGGACTGTGCGACGCAGAGGGAATTGACATGGCTGAATGTCGCGAGGTCGAAACTGTTGATTTTGCGATTGACAAAGAGACACTTCAAAAGGCAGTGCAATCGGCCGAGGAGGCCAAGAAATGGATTCCTGAATTCGACTTCCAAGTTTGGACAGCGGAGGAAACCCGAAAGGTTTGTGAAATCCAGTATGATATGGGCTTGCCTCTGACCTTTTCAGAAATACTTCGTCAACAATCACATTGTCGGTGCCATCTCGTATAAAGCCGGAGCATTATGGCCATACAGACTAGTGACTACAATCTGGAAGAAACTCCTTGACGAGTTTCCAAAGAGCCTCTTAATCGAGACCACCACGCCCGTTCAGTCAATCTCTTCGCCAGGTCCACCAGCATATCCTTACGAGATAACGATAAGTCGTGGAGTCATTCGAGCCCGTCATGTCGTCCACGCAACCAATGCCTTTGTCAGCCAACATGTCCCTGGTCTTGTGAGCAAGATAACAAGCATGTGGAGCATCTGTTCAGCTCAGAGACCAGGCAGAGACTTTCCTGATCTCAATGGCAGCCGATCGTGGTCCATCCTTTATAGAGTGGGGTATGACTATATCACTCAACGACCAAGCAACAACGGGCAGCCGGGCGAGATCATCCTCGGCGGTGGCTTCGCCCAGTCTGAGAGGCAAGGGGTCAACATGATCGGAGCGTATGATGATAGCAAGCTCGACCCTCTATCAGTTGCGCACATCGGGGGCATATTCCAAACTTTGTTCACGCCAAATTGGGGGGAAGACGGCCCTGGAGGGCGCATGAAGAAGACTTGGTCTGGGATCGTCGGTCTGACAGCCGACTTCCTACCCCTGGTAGGCCGCCTCGACCACCGACTCACAGAACGGAATGTCAAAGGAGCACCAACAGGAGAATCGGACAAGCCTGGTGAATGGGCATGTGCGGGTTACAACGGAGACGGCATGGTATATGCATGGCTTTGTGGTACTGCTGTCGGTATTATGATCATGGGAAGCGAAGAGGAGGATCTGCCGGCGGCTCCAGGTCGACCGGCGGGCAGGCTCGTGGACTGGTTTCCCAACGAGCTGTACGCGACGCATGATCGAGTTCAAAAGATGGACTTTGCAGACCTGGCAGACATGGTTATGTAGACACGCAAAGTAAACGAGATACATATATCTGATCCGTGTTCTCTAACTTTGCCGACGGGGAAAAGAATAACATCATGTTCATATAGAAGAACCCCTTGTAAGGGGTGGATGTTTGCTTATCCACAGGGGACCTGATAGGAGACGAACTGCCCAGGATCAAGGACCCTGTTGGCCCGTGCACTCACTGGGCTGGCCTACCTTATGCAGGACTGGCTGGCTGGCGGGGTGTTGCCGATGGCGGGGCAAAGTTTTTGGATGGTTGGTCAATTGAGTCAACATACTGCAGGGAAAAATTCCGTTTGACTCACTGAACTGGTACTGTGAGTTCTCCCTCAACATCCCGCCACCAGACACCGTCTCTTGAGACGACCCCGACGGCCACCATGTCTACCTTTGGCGAGTACTTCCGGGTCACTACGTGAGTTCCTCAGCATCTGCCACGGCTCCTGGGTGTCAAGCGAAATTAATAACCTCTCCGCAGCTATGGCGAGTCCCACTGCCGCTCCGTGGGCTGCATCGTCGACGGATGCCCGCCGGGCATGGAGCTCACCGAGGCCGACATCCAGCCCCAGATGACTCGCCGGCGGCCCGGCCAGAGCAACATCACGACGCCCCGTAACGAGAAGGACCGCGTGTTGATCCAGTCCGGCACCGAGTTCGGCGTCACCCTCGGCACCCCGATCGGCATGATGGTCATGAACGAGGACCAGCGGCCTAAAGACTACGGCAATGCCACCATAGACATGTATCCTCGACCTAGTCACGCTGACTGGACCTACCTCGAGAAGTACGGTGTCAAGGCGAGCAGCGGTGGAGGCCGAAGCAGCGCCCGCGAGACGATCGGCCGCGTGGCGGCTGGCGCCATCGCCGAGAAGTACCTGAAGCTGGCCTATGGCGTCGAGATCACAGCCTTCGTGACGTCCGTGGGCAATGTGCACATGTTCCCTCCTACGCCTGAGCACCCGTCGCCGAGCACGAACCCCGCCTTTTTAAATCTCCTTCAGACCGTCAACCGCGAAACCGTCGACCAGTTCCTCCCCGTACGGTGTCCGGACGAAGAGATGTCAAGAAAGATGGAGGACTGCATCGGAGAGTTCAAGAAGCGGGAAGACAGTATCGGCGGCACAGTCACATGCGTGATCAAGAACGTGCCCTCGGGCCTGGGCGAGCCCTGCTTCGACAAGCTGGAGGCGATGCTAGCACATGCCATGCTCAGCATCCCCGCCACAAAGGGCTTCGAGATTGGTTCTGGGTTCGGAGGCTGCGAGGTCCCCGGCTCAATACACAACGACGCTTTCATCCGCGCACCAGAGGAGACCGCCGGCGCACAGCAGACCGGCGCCGCCAGGAATGGCCTCCACCGCCCGCGCCTCACCACGAAGACGAACTACTCTGGTGGCATCCAGGGCGGCATCTCGAACGGCGCGCCGATCTACTTCCGCGTAGGCTTCAAGCCCCCTGCGACGATCGGCCAGGCACAGACCACCGCGACCTACGATGGCGAGAGCGAAGGTGTGCTGGCGGCAAAGGGAAGACACGACCCATGCGTCGTCCCGAGAGCTGTTCCCATCGTGGAGGCTATGGCGGCGTTGGTGATCATGGACGCGGTCCTGGCGCAGCAGGCACGTCACACAGCGAAGAGCCTACTGCCGCCCCTGAGGCAGACCATAAATACAGCGAAGCCGGTGGGAAACGGGGTGTCGGAGATCGGTAAGAAGGCATAAATCAGTAAATATGGGTTGGGTTCCCAAGTGGCGTTTGGTATAGAAAATTTCATCACTGCTGTTCAAGTAAATCTCGTTCGCTTTTGGCCTGCTATAGGCGTCCGTGTGCGGGAAACTTCAAGTGTTTTTGGAACAAATTTCGTGAACAAATCGAATAAATGGTGGTATCTTGGGTCTATCTAATAGCCGTGCATCTCATATCGAAATCCAGGGGCTTGTTCGGCGTAGAAGTCCATTATTAACAATCTTTGAAAGGCTTTTGAACAAAATTCGTAACAAATTGGCTCCCGGCAATGATCATGTCCATCATAAACGCTTTCAAACAGAATACTCGTAACCCGTACATACATATCACCCAGCTTCATAATTACTCAACATCCAGGCTCTCCTTAGACAGATCGGGCTCAACGGCTTGGGTATCGACTTGAGCGTTCTCCAAGTCAGACATCGAGGGAACGCCCTCAACAGTCTCTGGTGTCGCTTCAGCTACCGGAGATTGCGTCGCTGTCACCTTGACAGTCTCCACGATTGTCTCAAACTCCTCCTCCTCCGGCTCAGTCTCAACAGTCTCTTCGGGTGCTGCTGCCTCGGTAGCAGTAACTTTAACTGTCTCGGTGACGGTTTCGTACACACGAACCACCTTCTTCTGCTTAATTGTCTGCACCTTCTCTGGGGATGACGAGGCAGGCGTGTCCGATGGCACGCAAGGCTCACTAGCTACAGCCGAGCTGCTGATTATGCTCTCGACCGAAGCCATAATCGGGACTACGCTGATTGGCGACTCTATCGTTGCGGCAATCTGGGTCTGAACCTGTGTGCCCAACACAGCTTGCACAGTAGTCTCCCTATCTTGCTGTTGCTGCTGGAGATAGATGCTTCGCAGGATCTCAGCATCGCTCTCCGATATCCCCGCTGCTGTCCCCCTCTGTGGCTCTGGCGGTGCCGTACGAACAGCAAGCATGAGAATAAAGACACTTAACAAGGCAATGACGACATTCTTACGATCATGCATGATGACTTTGCCCGCTTCCAGTAGGAGCTCGGGAAGCGAGGCAGCTTGGTAGGTTTTCCGCTTGCTTTCACGTCGCTCGAAAGCTTGCTCAGAGGGCGATGGTGGGGTTGGAGGCGGAATATAGGAGTCTGGGTGTCGAGGTGCTGTCGCAGATGGGTGTTCCTGGGGGTGATGGCCAGAAGGACTGTGTCCATATATCTCTCGCAGGCGCTCTTCATCACGTCTCCGACGTTCGAGATCTTCCATGTCAACAGTGGTAGTCGTCGCAGGTGGGTCGATGGGGGAAGCATGGATATCTGGAGGTGAAGATGCTTGGATGTGGGAACGATGATCATGGTCAAGGTAGGCGTGATCTTGTTCGTCGATGTGCTCCTCTTTCTCTCGCCGGCGGTGCAAATTCTCTTCGTGCTGAATAGTGCCTAGGCTTTCTAGCTCGTTCTGGATACCTGGCTCCATTATAGGCTCGACTTCGACATCCACTCTCTCCATCTCCTTCCAACAAGCCTCCCACGCCCCAGCCTTCATAAGGCCGTTACTAGCGTAGACTTTGATGCGGAAAATCTTGCCTTCACCGAGCTCGTCATATCTAATGTCGCTACGGCAAGTCTTGCACCAATGTCTCTTGTCGGCTCGACCCGTTTGAGACGCATATTCGTCCTCACTGTCATCCTCATCCTCCCCAAGTGTCATCTCATTAGACGGCCCCAAGTAGTGGCCACACTCAAGGATGCGAGCACGCCGCCTCAGAGGAAGTTCGAGGGCTTCGAGAAGCCGCTCCTCAAGCACCTCGTAATCATTCTGAGGATGTGGCAGCAAGATGCCTCGCTCCAAGACAGTGTCCCCAACGCGGTCTTGGAGCTGTCGCCAAGCGCCTCGCAGACTCTTGAGCTGATCGGAAGGCTCGAATTGGCGCAAGCTTTGCTTCCCGTTATCCGTGATGGCATCAAGGCCATTCAAGACATCCGCCCACGGCCATCGAAGGGGCAGAAGAGTGACATGAAGGAGAACAAGCGGCGCCTCCTTGCGAACCTTGAACCGTGTGGGTGTTGATCGACCTTTGGGAGAGTACTGAGCTGAGACGGAAGGGCTTCCCAGCCGGGATACTGTGGGCAGACCACTTCCCTCCAGAGCGGCCTGTCGCCGAGAAGATCGTGGGGAGCCAAATACCGACGGCGTGGGTGAAGACATTTGTATCTTTCGCACAGATGATGGCGTCCGGAAAGCCGGTCGAGGAGTGCCTCGAGTGGTGGGGACAAATTCTTCCTTGTCGTATCGTGAGAGATCAGATATGCCTGAGATTCCAGACACTCGAGGTGATCGACCATAGTTTGACCGGTAATCCATATCGGTATGGGTATCGCTCATTTTCTCGGTATGATCATCGTGCTGTCCATCTGATGATCCCAGCGAGCTTCTGGGGCTCCGGTCACTGAAGACATCATCATCCCCATCGTGTTGCGAGCTACTATCTGCTGCCTCACCATCCGAGTTGTGGATAGTGGTTCCAGGTAGAGAGTGCGCATCAGAAAGCCGACCCTGGCTTGACCTATCGTCGTACGACATTTCAGTCCCTTCGATACCATGCTCTGCATTCGAAGATGAGCTCAGTATTGAATGATCGCCATCTTCCTCCTCATTTGTTGACTTCCTTCTGTCGTCTTGCTTCTCAATTCGTGCAACAACTGCTCTGGCAGCGGCTTGGATAAGAGCTTCTGTCCTCAAAGAATGCCGTCTGTCTGAGATGTCAGACTCTCGACGAGAGGAAGAGCCATCGTCATCTTCTCCATCATCCATCAGCTGCGTCGGACGGGGGGTATCCTCATTATCTTCGTCCACCGAGTCCTCTTCTTCCTCATCGGGATGGCTCTCCAAGTGTAAGTCCTCCGAGATGATAGGCTCGTCGTCTACGGGTTCTGAAGATCCCACGACCTCTGAAGCATCTTCAACGTTCTCGATTAGAATAGGTTCTGATTCGGAGTGGTGCTCCTCTGCGACGTCTGTCCCGGATGACTCCTCAACCTCGTGTTGTTGACCATCCTCGTCGTCTAGGATGCTGCCACTGTAGCACTCTCCGTGGCCATCGGCATGTTCTTGAACTGTCTGCTCTAGCAACCCTTCTTTCTCGCTATCGTCTTCAACCTGAACGGCAGTGTTGTCGTTCGGGGTGGCGTCCTCGGTTATGCTTAGGCTTTCTTGCTCCTCCTTGTCGGGGACCGTTTGCAGTTGCTCTTCGGGTTCGGCGATTGTTTCGAGAGACTCGGAGAGAATATCGCCTTCAGCGACTTTGGGGATATTTGTCTCATCCATTGGTGCGCTTAGACAGGACTCGTCGACATAGATTTTGAAGTCTTCCTCTGGAGGCCTTCTGGGCATGGGGTCGGTGGGAGGAAGAGCTATAGCTGGGAACAGCTTGTATTTACAGCTTTCAAGGTTGCACTCCGGCAACGGGACGGACAATGATTAATTGGCCAGATACTCGAGATGGATGCAAGGCCGCGTTGGCAAATTACTGGATCTCGCAGATTGTTTTGGTCGGTTTGCGGTGTGCTGGTGCTGTGACTGGTCTGTCTCGTGGTCGAGTCCGCCTTGGGGGGGTCACTTGCGCCTGGGCGTGTGAGGTGTGTTTACTCCCGTTGCCAGGTCAAGAGCGCAACCCCTGTCAGCTCACCCAGTCCGCTGCAGCAATTACGCCACACCGCGCATCCTCTCGTTTGCGTGCATTTCGTTGCAAAAGAGAAAGTCGCATCGATGCGCAACCTCAAAGTCGAGATTTTGGCGGTTCGAGGTTTGTCTTAATTGATCTTCTCCCAAAATCTGGGGAAGGGGTCCTAATTGACATTCCATTGCCTCCCACCACCCACCATGAGAGCACTTCCCGTCCCCTCCATTCCTGAAGAGCCTCGGCGGATTGACGTCACCAGCACCAGTAACTTGAAACCAATTTCATGCGTTGCACGAGGCCTCTTTTATAGCGACACGTCCGCTCAAAGAGATTGAAATGTTGGAGGCAAAACCTCCCGTCGATGAGGTCGCCATCGTACAACATGCCTAGACCATCTGATCGACCACGCCGGCTTAGATACCATAGCATACCTACATACCCGTGGATGGCGGATTTCAACGGTCTGGTTTCCCGTGCATGCGTCTCGTTCGCATCCTCAGGTACATTTCACTCTATACATTGCTCGGCATCAGCTTGCTTCATCCACCATGATCCACTCTCGCTCCCAAAATGCTCTGTTACAGGCCACAACTAGCATGATCTTATCGCTTATCTGACCTGCTCAACAGTTTCTCCCCCCCTGCAAGTGTTCCTCTACGTCATCACATGCGGGCTCTTTTCACCTAGTCGCGATCATGCATTGCTGGTGTTGCAGCCATCAATCGGCGTCTCCTTGCGCACAGTCCCAGACCAGACGGCGAAAGAGAGCCGGACAAACAAGTTTACACAAGCTGAATCTTGGAACCTGGCTAGTGCCACAGACTCCTGCAGAAGCGCAGTCTTGGATCCTTTTTTATCAGCCGCCATCCAGCCAGTGAGATGCAGAAGATGCCCCTAGCAGGAGTATTGGGATGCGTGCCCACGTTCTCTGCTCGTTTTGAAATGTCGGGCGCTAGAGATAAGCTCGAGCTTCTCAGCCAAATAGAAGCTGACTACACACGGGCATCTGAATGAAGAGAGGTATAAAGTCTAAGACAGTCCCCATATTTCAAACGTCTTCCCATTTCTCTTGTCTCGTCGCCACAATCAAGCTCTCCAGCTTGCTTTTCTTTTTTTGCTTCTCCATCAATTGTTCTTAGGTGTGAGACGCATTGACAGATCGCCCAAGATGGGAGACGAACAGAAACCCACCCCGGAGAACATGACCATGATGCAGGGCTTCGAGTGGTATGTGCCCGCCGATCACAAGCACTGGATCAGACTGGAGAAGCACGTCCCTCAGCTCAAGAGCTGGGGTATTGATAACATCTGGATTCCCCCCGGGTGAGCTGCCATGAGCGCTGCTTTCAGGCCGACTCTATCTTACGCGTGTGATGACAGATGCAAGGGCTCCTCAAAAGAGGGCAATGGCTACGATATCTATGATCTGTATGAATGACGTACTCGTTGGCGGCGAGCTTGGCTGATTATTATCCAGCTACGATCTCGGCGAGTTCGATCAAAAAGGCACGACTGTCACCAAGTGGGGCAGCTTCGAGGAGCTCATGAAGCTGGCCGAGACCGCTAAGAAGACTGGCGTCGGCCTGTACTGGGACGCTGTGCTGAACCACAAGTTTGCCGCTGATCACAAGGAGAAGTGTCTCGCTCAGGAGGTCGACCAGGATGACCGGACCAAGTTCGTGAGCGACAAGTATGAGATCGACGCCTGGGTGGGCTTCGACTTCCCCGGCCGCGGGGACAAGTATAGCCCAATGAAGTATCACTGGTATCACTTTAGTGGAGTGGACTACAATGCTGCGAACAACAAGACTGCCATCTACAAGATCATGGGCGAGCAAGGCGAGGGCTGGGCCGCCGTCCCCGATGTCGACAGCGAGAAGGGCAACTAGTGAGTGCGTCTGCATCCAGTGGTCGAGGCGAGTACTGACACTCGCTCAAGTGACTTCCTGATGGGCTCCGATCTTGATTACTCGCATCCCGAAGTGGAGGAGGATGTGTTAAACTGGGGCAAGTGGCTCGCCAGTACTGTTCCGCTGAAAGGATTCCGCTTTGATGCCATCAAGCACTACAGCGAGGACTTTCTTCGCAAGTTCATCACCAAAATGGATGAGACGTACGGACAGGGTTGGTTTGTTGTTGGCGAGTTCTGGAAGGACAGCCTTGATGACATGACAAAATATTTGGATCGCATGGGCAAAAAGTTCTCGCTCTTTGATGCACCGCTCGTCTACAACTTCAGCCAAATCAGCCAGGGCAACGGTGCCGACATTAGGCAGATCTTCGATGACACGCTTGTACAGAAGGCACCGATGTGCGCAGTGGTGAGTGACTCTGCCCGCGCCTCCTGGCGTACCCCCTGGCTAACTCACGAAGACGCTGGTTATGAACCACGACACGCAGCCATACCAAGCCCTAGAGGCCCCAGTCGCGGACTGGTTCAAGCCCCTCGCCTATGCACTGATCCTTCTCCGCATTGACGGCTACCCTTGCGTATGGTATGGCGACTTGTACGGCATCAAGGGCGAGCACCCCTTCCCTCCCTCATGCGGCGGTAACCTGCCCAAGATCATGCTCGCCCGGAAGCTCTACGCCTACGGCAAGCTGGCCGATTACTTTGACTATGCCACCTGCATTGGCTGGGTTCGCTACGGCACCTGGGATCGGCCGTACGGCTGTGCCACTGTGCTCAGCAACGCCGGCGCGGGCACGAAGAGGATGCACGTCGGCGAGCAGCACGCCGGTGAGAAATGGACCGACGTGCTTGGTTGGTCTGATAGAGAGGTCGAGATTGGCGAGGATGGCTTTGGTGAGTTCGTCTGTGGCCAGACGAGCGTCAGCATCTTTGTCAACAAAGACGCTGAAGGGAGGGACAAGTTTGCCGAGAGCTTGTAAGTTGTGCAATTATGAACTTCCCGTTAATGTGCTATGCAGAAGCTAATATCTCGTAGTGATAGCAACATTTACGAAGAATGAATGATCTACTGTCGGGAACTGTAGGTGATTCGTCTAAAGAGTTCATTCAAGAAATAGACCTATAGACGGCGGTGATATGTTGGCCTCACTTTACTACATAAAAGCGGCTAATGTCGGCGAAGTCTTTCGGATACATCTTTTAATAGCTGCATCGAATCAAGAATCATTATACAACTTGGCAACGTTGACTTACAATGCATGACCTAGCACTCCTTCTAGAAGAGCCAGTCGTTGTTGTCAAGTCCTTGATGGGACAATGCCGGGCTACTAATTAGAAGACGAGACGAAGTAGGCGCTGTATTACACACCCAAAGCTATTGCCATTATTGGCAGATACCTATGCAAGCCACGTTGGGCGTCAATGCTGTGAGAGTCGCCCACATGATATGAGGCGGAGAATCAAATCAAATCGGAGCGTTTTGTCTCATCAAGTCCTGTGTTAGGCACTGATCATGTTGAGGCTGCGACACGTGCAAAGCCTTGTTGTCTCTCTATCACTCCATGTTTCTAGACAAAGTGGCAAGGTTTCTGTCATTTAAAGTTCGCCCTATGGCAGTAATTAACTCCAGTACAACAGTCTTTGATAAAGAACAAAGTATTTCGCTGCATACCTACGATGTCTTTAGGTAAAATGACAACCGCTGTGATGGCGGCCTCGCAAGAGACCACGATGGCCTTGGCCAACCTGAATTTTGATTTCTCACTCATCAAAATCGAGGCACCAAAGGAATATCAGCCTGTTGGAGAAGCACTGAGCTCCTGCAGGGTAGTAGAGGCTGAAAAAGGCGACTCACATATCACGGCTCGGAAACTCGGTGCCCTTTTCAAAGGAGTGGCCCCAGATACACAAAGTCTCTTTCGCGCGTATGGGCTGCGAGCGAGCGAGATTCTTCAAAATCCCATACACAATCCCCGAGGAACAAAATCTCACGGAATGTTTGCAGACCAAATTGGCGCAGATGGAACTTCCATTTGGGCAGCCGCCACTTCTGGTCATGATGCTATTGCCGTTCACCTTCTTGCCTGTATGTTGGCACGACTTTGGTCCGGCTCAGAAGCCACATCTCTTTGGGTAGAACTCGTCAATGAACGGCAAAAAATCCTTTCCGCCAGTGAATCCAATGATTCGTACAATCTTAACCTAGCATCGAGGATATCATTGACGAGGAACCAGCTCGCAACATGGGACGCTAGTGCTAGAGCTTGGTTACATACCGCAGATCAAGCGAAAGAAAAATCGCAAAAGCAGGTGTTATTGATCATCAACAATCTTGGCTTTAAGATCAATAACAATACCACGGTCTACGAAAGTGTTGTTCAAGTTTGGACGACAGCAATGACAATGATGAATCAGCTTATACAAGGCATTCCTCAGAGTGTGAATGAAGGTGGGGTTATCCTTGGTCTTTCAGCATGGCATCTATTCCCAGACATGATGGTTTTGGTCAAGGAATCCAAGCTGGTGAGACAGCAAGACAGCTTAATCTCACCCGGTGGAGTTGTCACTCTTGGGATAAAGACATCCCAACGTACACATCGGGGCATTTTTTGGTCCCTCCCACTGTCTTATCACCGATATTACGGTGATTCACGTATGGTCTACGGCTCCTACAGCACCCATACGGCAAGAGTATCCCTGGATGATCTTCTATTAGTTGCCCTTGGGAGTCTACTAGGCTCTTGGTTCCCAGATTATCATCATTTTCCCCTTGGGGCAGAGATTATTACGAGCATTTACTCCTTAATTGAGCCAGTCTTTGGCCGCGACGCCAAACACTGTTGGCCAGCACTTCTGTCAACCGCAGCACAGAGATATCTCGCCTCTATCAACGAGACGAACAATGATCGTATCCGGCTGGTCAAAGCCGGGCGGAGGCGTTACGGAAATTTTCTAACATCCCCCCAGTCGTTTGGTCTCGCAAATCCATATGACTTCTTAGCCACCATGAAGAACGAAGAAGCTGCAGTAGATTTTTTACGCCATGTTGCTAGAAATTTGGATATATCTGCTGTATTGATTGTTCAATATCTACATGCTACGTCAAAGAGTCATGAGATAGCCACGATTACGAACTCCAGAGTTCCCAAATATGCACGCATTTTGGGAAGTCCAAGTCGTCGGAGGTCATTCAAATCTTCCCGCATGGACGATCTAGCGAAGACTGGCGAGCAAGTTCATGTATTACCAGAAGGAAGGGTTATGCCCTGGTTCAATAGGTCGTATTGTTGGGATCGTGCATCTGAGCTCTGTCTCAAACAGATTCGCCGGGTCATCGGCCTCGACCCTGGCCAGGGCGATACATCCTGGCTAAGTCTAAAACTTTTACTTGGAAACCCACATGTCGCTGCTTTATACGTTGTTTACCCAGCAAATGTCCCGCACATGCATAAAGATAACAGAGAGGTTTTGGCGGCGGATATGATCCGTTACGCCCTCAAGAAGAAGTCGATATCTCCTTTGAGATTAGTAGATCAAATGAATGTGTGTGTGGGGAGAGACTCTGCTTTAGGACATCCTCTGCAAGCATTTGCAACGCTTTGTCACATTGTCGACTCAACTAAAGCCACAACAGTTTCTCTTAAACTAGCCTCACGACCAATCAAAACTTATGGATGGGCCCTATCCAGATCCACCACGCAGGCGCTACTTCCAAATAAATACCCTTCATTATCACCATTTAGTCTCTCATTACAAGAGACATTTGCTTGCATCGTCATGATTGAGTCTGGATCGTTCGATCTTGACCCTAAGATCTTGGGGCCTGTAATGGCAATGTCATACGGAAACTCTTTGTATGTCGCAGACCAACTACTGAACGACCCCCTCTATTACACAGGCTCTTGTAGCGTGACGAGGGTCATTGGCAATCTCGGAAGGCCAGGTATTTCGCTATTGGTCCCGCCAGAACAACCGCGGGTAGCAAAAGTAGCAGAGGGTGACTGGCAATGCATCAATCACAACATATTCGATGGAAGACGGGAAGACTGCTTCCAATATACTACTCTCCATTTAGGCTTTTCTGACTGGAAGTTGCCTGTCGATCTCGGTGAGCACGGTTTAAGAAATTCAGAAATATTTTTTGTCGAGGCGTTTGTTACTTTATACGACCGCGGAAAGTGGATTGCCGATCTGGACATTCTCGGATCTCTCAAAAAGCCAAAGATTCAGCTACCGAAATCTGAAATTCACATACCTCTGGATAAGACGAACTCGAGTCATGAATATCACAAAAACAGCGATGTCTCTCCACTAGTTTCCATCGAAAGATGGGAGGAGCTTCTGGAGCCACCAATCGAGCCTGGCGTAGTGAAAGCCTATGGTAATTGGCAAGCTCGATTGGCTGCAACAGTATTATCTGTGCAAAATGGCCATCAAGTCTTTGTCTTGGATAAGACTTCTTGTTGGCAGTGCTTAATTCAGCTACACGAACTTGGTAATGATGAAAAGAGGGCAGATGTAGAGGTGCTAGATGACCTTTCGGATAGTAGTTCTCAAAGGCTTGTTACCGATGGTGGATATTCAAGTGGGGAGATCGAGGATAGCGATATGTCAAGGAACAAAGGAAACGGCAATCAAAGTAGGTGTACCCTTACAAGAATCTACATCGCGTAAACATTGTCAGTTTTCAAGTCAGAATTCCGTCAAAGATGCGACGAGTCAGTATATCGTGTGTATGTGTGTAGACCAGAAGTAAAGGGATACGAAGTTTTCGAGGAATTTTCAAAATCGATACTTGAGCATTTTAAGACTGTCAAACTAGCAGTTAATATCGTTTCAGCACAAAGGGGTGATGTATCGTAAAACAAAACCCCGGGCAAGACCAGTCCTGTTCCAACAGCCTTCGAATCTCGCTCAACAGATCCAAGTTCCTTGTGCCATCAAGCTTTGAACAGAAAATGCCGATCCTACCAAACTATGTCTATGGATAAACTCTCTGAATGCCTGCATATGTCTATAGCCTCAATCTTTCCTTAATCTGGTCGTTCTCCTTATCTTTGGCATCGTCCTGAGGATATCGAGATTGGATCTTGTCGGCGTATTGTACTTGCTGGTTATACCTGAATGTGAACAAATATTGTTTGCACACTGAGCAGTAATGCTCAAAATCATTCGCTCTGCTGTTGACAGAAGAGGAAAAGTAGCAGCAAACAGCGCAAGGCCAGAAGTTCTTCATAGTTGCGCTCCGCAACCGCCTACTCGAAGCCAAGCCATTAGCAACTCAGCTGACAATTAAGTTGCAGCCGCATTTCCAGCTTAAGCAGAGGACGAGATTTTCCTTGTACCTGACGGCACCTGACGGCACCATACGTACCTGGTCTCCTCACTTGCCACATTCCTGATCTCAGTCCACCTAGGGTATTGGCAAATCTGACAATCCACCAATTCTGACTTCTGGCTTAGGCCGTTGATTGGTCGTACATAAGCTGCATTTGTGTATTGCTCAACTCTGTCCGGTCGATGTGACGTCTGTTGATCATAGGGCTGAGGCTGCTCCATAGTGTACATAGGACGCCTTGGCAGTCGGTTAGTTTTCTCTTAGCGGCATGGCGGGTGTTGGGCAAAGGCCCGTGTAGACGTACTCCATTTGAATGTCGTGATCTTGAATCGTGGACATTTTTTTCTTGGTTTGGTTTCAATTCCAAGCACAACGGCATTCAATTTGACAGCTCATGCGAGAGAGAAGTTATAGGTGGATTTAGCATGGGGAAGACTGTAATTCGATGAGGATGAAGTGCATGTTAGACTTCAAATGTTGTTGCCTTCAAAGCTGAAAAAGCTGAAACTCTTGAGAGCGAGCTGTTCCGAGAGGATCAATTAGCAGGGAATATGGTGACTGCATATGAATGTAACGCTCCCCCAAGTAGGGATTCTAGGCACCCATCGGTCTTGGCAAGACTTTAATCCGAAGTTTCGTGAAGTGTTTGGAAGACATGACAGATGAATTGCGCTACCGATATCCAAAGACTATCGAAGTCAAAGTTGAAAAACACTTCCTCTGCTGCAGACATGCGTCTATTGGATGTTGCTGCTGTGGAAAGCGGGGAGCTAGGGATTTCCGGTCAAGGCAAAAGGGAGACATCGTGCAGATGCGACTGTTGCTGCCAACAGAGCGATGTATCGTCTTCAATAGCCAAAGACTACCACAATATCCAAAAACAATTAAATGGACAGAAGCCAAGGTATGCCATCTTATCGCATAGATGGTTAAGCCATGAAATCATGCTCAATGAACTTCCTGCTTTGAAACGACTGCGGAGCGACAAAACGTCTGCGAAATACCAAAGCGCAATGAAAGTTGAACAGTTCTGCAACATGGTCAAACAACAAGGCTTCAACTATGCCTGGATCGACTCATGCTGTATCGATCAAAAGAACCCGATCGAGCTTTCAACCTCTATTAATTCGATGTATCGTTGGTACCAAGAATCTGATATTTGCATCGTTTATCTGAGCGATTTCGACAGTCGAGGCTATCTTTCCTATCACGCTGAAGACGGCGAGGAACGTATCCGCGAATGTACAGATCCAGGACAGAGTGTTTGGTTTCAAAGAGGTTGGACACTACAGGAGCTAGTTGCGCCAAAGAAAGTCGAGTTCTTCGACAGAAATTGGCTACACATAGGGAGTAAAACCTCGGAAAAGTCTACCCGTGACACAACCGTCACAATCAACACCGAGGTAATTGTTAGGGCTACCCGTATCGACAAAGACGTTTTATTGGGTCGGAAGCGGGTTGGAGCAATGAGCATCGCTAATCGTATGTCGTGGTTTGGCAATAGATCAACCACAGTGCCTGAGGATGCTGCTTACTGTCTCCTCGGTATATTCGGGGTCAATCTGCCCTTGCTATACGGCGAGGGACTAACGAGGGCATTCCACCGTCTTCAGGAAGAAATCATGAAGTACTCTGATGATCATTCACTCTTCGCATGGAGAAACTCTCCCGATGAAGGAAGTGTTCCCACTGGATTGCTAGCTCCAGCACCTAAGTGTTTCCAGTACAGCGGTTCTTACTACCATCGGCCAGACCCTTTAAATAGCTCCCCCTTCTTGATGACCAACAAGGGCATTCAGATCAATATGAGACTGATGCAGTCAGCTACTGGAGAGATTGCTACACTAGAATGTACAGGTTTGGGGGTCCAACACTTGAGCATCTATCTGAAACGCATTTCCGAAACACAACAGCAATATGTCAGGGTTCGAAGTGACAGGTTTTGCGAAGTTATCCAGCCAGGAAGGAATGTATCAATCTATGTGCGTCATCCTAGTGATATTTAATAGTAGTAGGGAAACAATATAAAAGACTTGAATATGCCTTCGCCGTCGAGTAGCTAGTACTGCATCAATTATGATGAATATCGTTAGATATCTGTGTAAGTTTAGTGTATGGACTACTGGTCTTGTATCCTTTGTTAAGAAGTTAGCTAATAGCTATGATTACGAATTCTAGAGTTTACAAATAACTTCATTAAGTATTTTTACCCTTCCCTTCATACTTAGCTACTTTTTTCACGCCCCTTTTATCTCCTTTCATAACTTACTTTGATACTCCTCCAACTCTACATCTCTCGCTATCTTTATCCTTCCATCTAACTTTAGCTTTGCTTTGCTTTGCTGTTTTGGGACAAGTCAACTCCTGTACTATCCGCTTCGAAGTCGAGGAAATTCGGTTCCATCGGGAGATCATCCCTATCCTCTAGTCCGGGACCATCACGTGCGTTTATACTCTCAGCTTTTAGACTTTATGGCATCCTTCCATGCACTACTGATCGCGCCCCAGTACCTTTCCGGCTCCTTCCTCATATGGCTTACGTGGTCTGAGTTTTCAAACAGTTCCGTCTCACACTTAAACCCTTTCTGCCTGGAGTCTGCAACATGCTGCTCTACCTCCTTCCACAGAATCAATCTATCCTTCTTCCCGTAGAGATAAAGTCTTGGTGCACTCGTAGTTGCCCATTTCGTGCTGTTTGGCCCGGCCCGGAGACGGAAGTCCACGTCGTTCGTTCCCGTGAGCACTGCGACCAACCACCGACCACCTGTGTATAGTGTGTAGAGAAATATCATGACGATGATGGGAAGAGGGGAGAGATCTCTCCATTCATAGGCAAGTGCAGTCGCCCATGTCACTGGCTCAAAATCCGACGAGCCCGGCGTGGAGTCAAGAACGAGCAGGGTATAGGGTAATTTTTCGGAAGGGTTGCCTGTGAACTCCTGGTATGCCCTGAGCAACGTGAGATAACCCACAATGCCGACGTTGGACATCGCTTGAAGCAGGATGCGCTCGTCAGCTGTCTTTCCGGATCTGAAGATATACTCAAGAGCCGGCATTATAGCCTCCGTTTGTGCTTTGTATGAGTGGTACATTGCCTGGGACATTGAGCCAGTGACTAGGATGATGCGCGCCGTAGGGAATAGTGCGCGATACCCATCCACGTATTTGATGATATGGTTTGGAAGGGCACTCCCCCACGAGAATAAAACGATAATTGTAGGGCCATTATTGTTAACAGATTGCGGTCGATTGCTTTCTAGTCGCGTGTCCGCTGGTTCAAAAGCGAATATGTTGCCAGAGAGCGGCTTGGATCCGGTGATGAAATCTTTGGTTTGCGTCTTTGCCATCGTTCATGCTGTGTACAGCGGTGAGTAGTGTTGAAACAAGAGTGACTATGTGTAAGTTGCCATACTGAGACAGAAAGGAAACACTCATCTTGCGGGGGAATGCCAATCTTATATAAACCTAAAGCCATCACTTGGCAGTTGACAATGCTGTAAGACTCATCGATGCTCATTGGCTTTAAGGATTAGCACGTATAAGACCAATGGAAGTTGGGGAGTATCGCGTACATGTAATGAGGGTTGCAAGTACAGCTCTGTAAGTACCAGGGGATCTCTTAGCTGATTTTAGGCTCGTGTGGGTTAGCTTAGCTCGCCTAGGTGTCGAAAGCTCCTGGCATAGGGTCCACGCCATTCCATTTTGGGTTAGTCAAAGTCCGGGCTGGCCAATCAGTGCGCTCTACAAAGCAGCCAGACTTCCGAGCATGAATGTCTTGGACGATTGATGACAGGATTTATTGGCGGAGACTAGAAAGCGGCGTTTTCATCATCTCACAACTCCCATTTTTGCGAGACGGAAGCATTGATTATTGACGTTTTTCTTTTGTGCGAATCCGCATTTGGCTCCCGTATGGTCTACAATGGTCTCACACTAGAAACAATGTGATCATGGCAACCACCTTGTCAAGCGACGCATCTCGCTCTCCTACCCACTCAGGCGGGAGAAAAGGTAGCACCAAAGTGCGAACGGGCGAGTGACCCTATCAGGAGTGTCCTATAGCTTGAGATAGATAAAGTATCCCCGGTTTTATCTGAAGGGTCAACTAACGGGGGCGTCTCCAGGCTGTCTGACCTGCAAGTAAGTCTGCACTGCTAGATCTGACCTCACATGAGCACCTAAGCGTGGTCTAATGCAAAAGACATCTTGCAGGCTTCGAAAAGTAAAGTGGTAAGTTTGTCTTCTGGTAATAAGTGGGAGCTACACGGACGCCACGGCCGTGTTATGTTCTTTGCAACGGTGGTTCCCACCTCCAACACTTCCGTCTCCTTTTTCTGAGCACCTGTGCGGTGAATAATGAGCTCCATAGCGACGAGGGAAAGCCAGTCTGTACTAGATGCACCCAGACTGGTCGGAAATGCGATGGTTATGCCATACCCAAAACTAGGCTTGACGCTGGAAGCGTACTCAATCCTAACTTGTCCATTTCAACTGGACTGCGGACTGGGCCTTCTTTCGATTCAGCTCACGACCATCGGGCTTTCCACTTCTTTCACTCCGTTACGGCTCCAAGCCTCACGATAGATCATGACGCAAGCCTGTGGACTTCAATTGTCCCTAGGCTTTGCGAGAGCGAACCGTCCATTCTCCATGCTATGCTTGCCGTGAGCACCGCATTTGAGAAGTTGACTTCCAAAGAGCCCGTGATAGATCCCATTCACACGAAGAACGATCCAATGGTTTTAAAGCAATACAATAAAGCCATATTTGTCCTCCAGAAGCACCTTGCGACAAGGGGCCCGGAAGACCTAGTTACTCCTCTGATCACATGCATACTGTTTGCTTTGTTGGAATGCATACGAGGAAGGAATAAAGTTGCTCTTCTGCATCTGCATCAGGGACGCAAGATTCTAGCCAGTCTAAACGACGGACGACACATACCCAAATCAAAGCTGGACATAATACACGAGGATATTGCTCCGGTTTTGATTAGGTTAGGCGTCTCATCTTCCTTGTACGGAGCTTATTCGTTGCCCGTCTCAACTGGGCTGGCTACGCATTTCGAAACATCTACATTTCGGTCCATCCATCAGGTCAGCAGCGGCTTTTATATAATATCAGAGGAAGCAATACGATGGCGAATGCTGCTCAAGGCAGATCGGCAGCGATCCGATCGGTTACCAACAGACTTTTGTTACAAAATACCATCTAATAATCTACCACGACCAGTGCTACCAAATGGCAGAACAGCAGAACAAGAACAAGGCTTATTGAAGTTACGTCTGTCTCGATGGTACTCGGCGTTTAGCATTTGGCTGGCTACATCTCCGGCGCGATCTAAGTACAAGCGCTCCCTACTTCTTTTTGAGATTCACTGGCACACGGTTTCTGCATGGGTAGCTACAGCATTGTCTGATCAAGAAACTGCGTGGGATGGTCAACTGGACAGGTTCAGCGCTATGGTGCGTCTGTGCTCTGAATATCTGGAATGCGTGGAGTTTAGCCAGGAGACGGGGAAGCGCAAGGGTTCTGACAAGTCCTCAACCGGTTTGAAACCGGTAGGTTTTCCTCTGGCAATATCAAAGTCGCCTATTAATCATATCCAGACATTGGATGCAACGCCATTTACCTTTGAGACTGGAATTGTCCCCAGTTTGTTTCTTGTCGCAGCAAAATGCCGACATCCTCAAATCAGGCGCACAGCAGTTGACTTGCTTCTAAGGAACACCTGGCAACGGGAGAACATCTGGAGATCTGTGGATATTGGCCTCATTTCCTCATGCATCGTGGATGTCGAGCTGCGAAACACATCTTGTCACTGTGAAGACAATGCCCCGGGCCAAGTACAAGCAGCAATCAAACCTGCCAACATCACGCCGCCGTTCGCAGCCGCCTCACCTGATATAGAAGAGACCAGAGCGAATTCACCGTGTCTTTGTTCAGTAGCACCGTTCGGTATACCTGAAACTCTACGGATTTCTGATATAGAAGTTGGGCGGTACGACGGAAATGGTGTGTGGCTAACTTTGTTCATGAACACCACTGGGCCGGAAAGCGAATGGACGTCGTGGCAGGAGTATGTCAAGACATAGGCACACTCAGAGATATACAAGTCGCGTTTCTTTCTTAATTTCATGGAGAGAGTAACTTTATGATAAATCTACAAAATCTAGTAAAAATCTAGGTTCGGACTTTCCGTATATAAGGCATCTTCCTCGACGAGGATGTTAGAAGCAGTTTAGTAGCTGTTGAATTAGACATCAGGTCATTGACTAAACTTACCTTGGACTCAGTTGATATGACACGAGGTGGGGATGCGGAAGTTGGGTAGTTGGAAACCTGATGGGTAGTTTTCTACGTAGGCACATCATTTCCATCATCACTGTTCAATTTTGCAGGGAGGATGCAAAAGTGTAAGTTGACTGTTTTAATATTGAGTTGCGGGCGCCAGCTATTTAATACAAGCGGTGCTCCGCGTTTCATAGCATTTCCCTCCAACCCACTCTTCAATAAGACCCGTTGAAAGCTGTCCTCCGCCCGACAACGACGACAACAGGGGCGTCCACTCTAAAACTAAAACTGCAAGCCAACATAGCTCATCATATCATCAAAAGAGCCGCCAGGCATTGACCGAACAAAGCCTGTAACAGAGGAGGAAAAAATGTCTTCAAATAGAGTTGCCCGTTCCCTTTTCTCTCAACAAGATACATGTTCCCGAGATAATGTGTTTCCCAACGCCGATGTGAGCTGTAAGCCAAATGTTCTTATCCTTATGCACAAAGAAAAGGGTAGGAGATATAGATGTGAGGAGGAGATGAGACGAGTTACGTCAAATGAGATAGGAAGCATTCCAGTCAAGAGAGATTATACGTCAACAGTGAGCATCTCTAACCTCGAACATATCGAGTCAAGGCGAGAGCTGATCTGTTGTACGCGTGCCATGGCAATGGCGGCCGTGGCCTCCTCCTCTGTAGCATCAACGAGTTCGTACCGCGCGAGCACCTTCTCAGCCTCAACACCGCCGAAGATCTCGACGTGCGACAGGCTGTCGGTGTCGAGTTCAACGAGCTCCTTAGACTCGACAGCTGGAGAGGTGGCAGCAGTGCCGTGGTACAGAGCATAGTCGGGATCGTTCTCGAACTCCTCGTCAATGATGACCGGGGCGGCAGGAGCAATGACCTTCTCCTCAACTGGAGCTGGGCGCTGGATAACTGGCATCTCAACCTTCTCATCCTCAGAGTCGAAGTGCTCGCCAACAAAGTTGGAAGTCTTGCCTGAGAGGACAGATGCGTCGAGGGCTGGGACATCAGGGGTCTCGATTACAGAGTAGACCTGTGGCTGGAAGTTGAAGGCATCGGTGTCAAGGCTGAGCATGGAGAAATCCATAGCCTGCTCAGGGATCATGGCCATGCCGATCTGCTGCTGACCACCATACGGGTTGACATCCTTAGGCTGGCGAGGCTCTTGCCTCTGCTCCACCTGTGGCGCGGGCTGAGTCTGAGGAATCTGAGCAGGGTTTGAGCTGAGGCGGTCCAGGAAGTCTGAGAATGATGGTGACGAGAGAAGCATGCGAGTCAAGTCGGACAGTCTCTTGTTCTCGTCAATAAGAGCACGATTCTGTGCACGGAGATCGCCGTTCTCGGTGACCTTGCCGGCAATCTCGGACTCAAGTTGAGTGATGTATTCTGCGGTAGTGTTAGCCAATGCATTGGTAAACATGAAAATGGGGAAATTGTCTTACCCTTTCTCCTTGATCGGAAAGCGCGGGCGGAAACCTTGTTCCGGAGTTGACGACGCTCCTTGCTGCTGAGCTTCTTGCCTTCCTCGCTAGCTAGGAGTCTCTCGTCCTCATCCATGTCATCCTCGTCCTTTCTCGGGCGGGGAACCTGCAATAGAGGAACGTTGCCCTGACCGTCAACTGATGAGGGCTTGTTGCGCATAGAGTTTAGCAACTGGCTGATCTTCTGCTCGACGATAGGGTCGGATGGCTGAGCACCCTTGGGTCTCTGCTGCTTGACCTGGGCATTCTGCCTCTGCTGGTGCTGTTGCTGGATGATCTGCTGCTGATGTCTCTGCTGGGCCTGTGCCTTGGCAAGGGCAGCTTGCTGATGCATACCGGGCCACATGCGGCCGACGTTGGTAGTCTGGGTCGGGATGACCGGAGGCGATGGTAGGCTTGACTCCTGGCCGCCGATGGCGTTGGGGTTAACGGTGGGCTCGGGGAAGAAGAAGTTGGGCTCGGCAGCCGGCGAGTCGAACTCCATATCCATCTCGGAGGTACCAATAGTGTTCTGAGACGGCGAGGTGTTGAAATCGAACTGGTTCTCGATGCCGAGATAGGAGTCGATGTCGAAGCTGGAGTAGCCGGGGACCTGAGTATTGTTCTGGTTCACGGCCAGCGTGTTCGCCAGGGCACCGGGGACGATGCCGGTCTGCTGCTTGTAGAGATCATATTGATGGCTCGGGCCGTTCATCGGCTGAGCTGGTGGTAGCAGTGTTCCCTGGGTGGTGGCAGTTGTCGTCGGTCTGGTGAAGGGAGCCTTTCCGTTGGCCGGGGACAGCGAGGGCGATTGATAGTTGCCGTCGTCATACTGAGAGAAGTCGAGCATTGACTCGAGAGGGTCGACCATGCCGTGCTGCGATGCAGCCGGACTCGTCGACATGCTGTTCTTGTTGTTGGACATGCCTCCGCCTAGTCTCTTCTTTTGCTCCTACAATGCCTGTTTGAGTCTCCAAATGATGCGGGCTGGTCAACACCAGGAGCTAATGATGTGGTGGCGACTTTCGATGGATGTTTGTATTACTCGAGTGGGCGAGCGATTAGCGACAGGATTGATGATATAATGGCGGTCGTCGAGAAGAAAGAGCGGATGTTGGAGGGATTGTGAATGTTTTGTTTGATGTTGAGGGAAAAGAAAGGAGGAAAGAGCAGAAGGTACAAGAGATCCGGTGGTGTTGCGGGACTGATGAGTTTGAGTAGTAGGGCCACGAGTCGAGTCGGCGGGATATGGATCGGACGGAGCGAGACGAGGGCGAGACGAAGAGAAAGGGACAGACAGCAAATGGTTTAGTGGGAAAGGTGGTGGGCGTCTGGTGCCTGCGGTGGGCGGAGCCTGCTTAGAGCGACTCCCTTGGCTGGGCTTGGCCTGACTTGGCCTGGTTTGGAAGGCCCCGACGCAGCCTGGCAAGGGTCTGGTGTGCTTGGGAGGGGAGGGACGCGTAAGCCGATGCGAGCGTCACCCAACCCAATGCCAGACGTAGGTACGTAGGTACGTAGGTACGTACTCCTTCTGCACTCTCGACTTCCCAGACTCCAGACCACCACCGATTCCGATTCCTACACCACACAGTCCTGTGCAGCGGAGCGAGACCGACGGGACCGAGGGAGCGCGCTGCACCAATCACTGCTCCTCTTCGACTGCTCTTTCGCTTCTGGCCTGCTTCCAACGGCTTCCTTTCGCTGCTTCTCTGTGGTACGACCCGTACGAGAGGCACAGCCGGCAGCCTGTCAAGCCCGTCCGAAGCCCGTATACACGCAGTTACTTGCAATCCGCCGACCGCTGTGTACCTGCAAGTTGGCTGTGCTACGCCTACTTTGCTCAGGTACCACTGGCCTGTTTCCAAGACTTTTGCTCACCACCTGCGGCCTGAGGATGACGACGCCTACTGCCTTTCTGGGCTCCAAAGCGAAGCCTCTAATCGGTGATGATGACAGCGCTGATGCCAACCAGCAGGAACCAGATGTCGCGATGGTGCGCGATATCGCCGATTAGATGCACGATTGATAAACAGCTACGACTATGCAGACGACGACGACGAGCGTCAGTGACGACTCTTCTGCAGGCAGGCAGGTTAGAAGGGTTTGGCTTTTGCTAATGTGTGAATAATCGGTGAAGCGATCTTGATCTGACTTGACTGACGATCTGATGGATGGGTGTCCCTGGGCCAGCAAGGAGTTCGATCGTCGGAGAGTAACAACAGATTCGTTTGGGATGGCGGGCCTGAACTCTATTCTCCCCCTCGCTGCTTATTCCGGCGGTGCTGTTGAGCCTGGAGGATCAATGGGCTTTGCTGGCAATGACCGAAGAACGAGGTGCGGAGCTTTCAGCGGGCCCGACGGTGGTGCGAGGTCTTCCGCGAAGTAGCAGATACCTGGAACGAGCCGAAACTGCCTAAGGATATCGCGACAATGTTGGTGGACTTTCGTACCGGATACTTGCGACAGTTGTTCCTCAGGACCGTAGATTTGCGGCGGGATTGTATCAGTTGCGGTGCTCTGGCTGCCAATGAGGCGGGTGATCTGCCTACACAGCCGCTGCAGTTCAAATGAGATGGATTCGAGACTTTTTGACGAGATGAGCCCGAGGAGTCAGCGGCGCCTTTTTGAATCTGTAATTCCAGCAACCCCTTTCTCGATGGTAAACGGGTACGCTCTGCATAACAACTATAGCCATGGTCCGGGCTGTGATCTTTTCGGTCATGCTGAGCCCAGAAAACACGAATCTTGACAGCGTGAAGCTTAACATACACCCCGGGCACCGCCCACATTCCCACAGCTCGTCTCTCAGGTCCAGGGTAGACACCGTGCTACACACCTGATCCAGCAATCGTCGCCGGCTGCAGAGAAGAAGCGGCATTGTGGTACTTCATGCGCAAAGCAATTTTGGCGAGCAGTGCTCGTATCGCGCGGCTTCGGCGTCCAAGTCAGGTGGACCGCAAACTCGCAGCGAGAACAACCATCATTTCCACTCCTTGACCCTGCTGAATTCATGCACAGCCTCCACCAGACACATGCGATAAGTCGCAAGCATTCCCTCCACGGTTTAGCCGATGGGGACGCATAGCAGCAAAAAACGACTGGTATTGGGGCTACAGTGGCCAATTCTGAGCCCTCCAGGGCCATAGTAGATGACCTAAAGCAGAGAGCCACATTGCTGTCGCTCAACCGGTTCTGAGAAACACCAGACACCAACTAACACAACGCCACTGTCTCCAATGACTTGGAACGATGGAGACACCTCGGGATGG
Source organism: Phaeoacremonium minimum UCRPA7 (assembly GCF_000392275.1). Taxonomy (NCBI): domain Eukaryota; kingdom Fungi; phylum Ascomycota; class Sordariomycetes; order Togniniales; family Togniniaceae; genus Phaeoacremonium; species Phaeoacremonium minimum. Next base: position 6,940 of record NW_006921484.1, on the reverse strand, counting down.
CGCCCATGTTCTCTCACTGGCAGAGACGGACGGAAAACTGGGATGTGGGCGGCGTTTCGTAATGCCCGACTCGCCGCTCCACCCACTGAGTGCCTGGACCCGGTCCCCACTTGCCAAATGCCGTTATGCCAATGATCAAAGACCAAAACACCCAGAAGAGCTCCTCTAACAAGGCTGATAACTCTTGTTCCTGGCGATTGCGACAAAAATAGCACCATGCCTTGACATCGCGTTCGGTTGTTTCATCATCGTCTCTGCTTCAGACCACTCAACGAGCATATAGCCCCACCGGAACGCCTTTTTCACGCCGCTGAATCAGGCGACCGTTCAAGCTTTACAGAGAGGCTTGTCTGCCCTTGTGGGACTGCCGTTGCTTACAGGGCCTCGTCTTCGTGGAGATCCTTAGCTAAATTCTCTGCCTCCACGAAAGGAAGGAGGCGATCTTGAGATGAGTTATGTCCGGCCAATAACTGCAATCGCGACTTTGCCTCGGCGTGTGGACTGAGAAAACCTTGAAGAACTTGCTCAGTAAACAAACATTTCATCATAGCACAGCGTTCGATACCAAACTATGAGAAACTCCGTCCCATTTGCTGTGTCTAGACCAGAGTGTTGATATCGCCCATTCCAGCCAGAGCAGCAGCCCCACGAACCCCCGAATGGCGTGTTGCTCGGCCTGACATCTTCACTGTCATTCCTCATGCCCTTGTCAATCGACTGTGTTGACTCCTTCTCAGCCCTGTAGTTTGGGCTGTCCAAGTTGGGGGCAGCCCCGAAGCAGGGTGCAGTCCGTTTTCAAGCAATTATGCCATGCCATCGGCACCTCAGCCTCGCACCGACTTTGCGCATCGCATGAGTGAGCCCTCGAGATAAGACGAAGGGATCTACAATAATCTCCGATATGCTCAGACGCCTGCCCAGCTGAAGAGGTCTCGATGGGCTTTCTGCTGCATGTGGGACACTGGGAATAAGGGGCTCAGATTCTGGAACTGCCCCACGACCGCGGCCACTACAGCGCTACGAGTCAAGCGCCCTCACATTAATCCAGCGGCTCTCTCCGTCTAAGCCATCCCTGGGTGACGAAACAACGAAACATTTTTTTTCTTTCCATACTTAGGTCGCCCCGGGTTGTGGGAGGCATTCCGTTTACGGCATGGACGATGATGCATGAAACCTTCTCATTTTCCCTGTTGATCGAGAGAAACATTTCTCGCCAGATCCCCGCATACTCCTTTTTTTAAACATTCTCGTCGAGTCGAGATCTGGGTTTGCTATGTGTATTGCGCTGAGAAAAAGGAGACAGTGGAGATCTTCGGGGGTTTGCTGATCCCTGGTGGGCTCCCTCCCTACTGTAGCATCCCCCAACTGCCGAGGTCGCACTGCCGGGCAAGGGAAAGACAGTGGTCTCGCCGCCACAACGGCACTTGACACGTCACGTGGACCAATGCTGCCGATCGCTGTGGCTGTGCATTGCCATTGATATCATGTCTCTCTGCCTTGCATGGCTTCCCAGACAAGTGTCATTGGACGTTGGACGTAATTGAGATTCGCCAGGGAAGAGTCTCGCTTCCAGGACTGATCCTCTTGCTATGGTTTAATCTAGTCAAGATGATTACCGAATTTCATGTTCTTGTCTTTTAATCATGTTCACTGCTTCTAATCCTTCACTCTGGAGATGAACCAGATGAACCAACGGTAGGGTAAGGGGCTTATTTCAAGTTGCTGATTGAATGTTGACTATGCAACGCAATCCAGATGATATGTAGTGGCCGTCTGCCCCTTACTGCCCACTCTTTCATATCTTGGCTTCTCTCTTCGATGCTCGCAACCATGTCTGCGTCAAGAAATTCGTATCTAGGAGCTTGACTCAACCACATCGCCCGTTCCAAACCCATAGTCCTCCTCCAGTATGTTCCCCGCAACCTCAACTGGCTTCGAATCCTGCAGCACGAACAGGACACGCGCCCAATCGGTTTTGCTGGCGTTTCGCCAAAGGTGCTTCGTCCCACGCTGGATGCCGACATCGCCTCGCTGCAACGTTCTCACTTCGCCGCTGTCCAGTTCCAGCTCCACGGCCCCTTCGATGACCACCGCATAGTCGAGCGACCTGGTGCGGTGGAGAGGGCTTGTGCTCGATGGCTTCAAGTCGATCATGCTCAGCACCGTGCCACATGGGATAGTGAACCCTGGCCCATTGACCAAGTAGCTCTCGTAAGTTGCCAGGTCTTTGCTTAGGTCGGCTGGGAACTCATTCGTGGCATATTCGAGGTACATGGTGTCTCCAGTGGGGATGACTTGTGCAGGGACGGTCTCCGGGATGTGCTTGTTGAAAATTGCAAGGCCCTCAGCATTGTGATCAGTTATGAATCGATTAGTCTGTCGCAGACTATCGATGGGATGCTGTTCCGCCATGATGTTAATAATTACCTTTGTTCGATATCTGGGTGATAACTTTTCACGCACGCACTGAACCGGAGAATATCTGAGCCGGAGGTAATATTCAAGTGACAATTCATTGTCTTTTATGTACCTTGCTCTAGACTTTCAGGCTATTCCTCGTCTTGGATACAAGAGTACAAGCCGAGCTATCTTCAAGCAGTCAAAATCTCTATACCAAAGAGACTGAAGCTAGGTCGTAGAGAATCGTGAAAGCAAAGTCACTAAACTTCAGGTCGATCATAGCAGCGGGCGGTGGTAGACCCGAGCTGATCAAGCGTTTGTGCTGTAATGCTACCCGAATCTTGCCCTCGCAGAACTGTAGGCAACCCGCCGCCTTAGCAGGGGCTAAACAGGTGTAAAGCAGGTGAGGCACGTGGAGGGCCAGGGTGCCCCACGAATATGGTTTAGTGAAAATGGCAGTGCTCTGTGGCTTGTAGCAGCCTATTATTTTAATTAAGAGTTCTTCCCAAATGTGCTGATAGGGAGCTGTTTTGGGTGACTCTAGCTCGAAGGCAAAATCAGGGGGCTATAGTCTACCACCATTTGATGATGGTGTACCAATATCCTATATAAGATCTAAGGGTACGCTTTTCAGCTCTCTGGTGCCTTCAAATTGCTATTTCATTTCATTCCTTAGCTATTGCTCGTAACTATTCATAATTCTTCTCGTGAACCTTCAGGACTACCCCCTTATAGAGGCCAATGTCACATTATGGGCATATGCTTCTTCCATTCTATCTAGTTCTCTTTATATAATACAAGATAATTAGAAATATACTAGGCATTAGATCTGTAAAACACAGAAAGAAGACTGCAAAGATAAATAGGTACACATGCGGCATCAATACTGTCAATGACGATCCCACACAATAAGCAATTTTGGATTATATCAAGGATATATCATATACGAAACAACTAAGTCTGTAGAGCAATTTTTCCCCTTCTTCTTTTTCTTTTCTTTTACGACCAATCGCTTCATTATAGCCGGCAGATGTAAAAGATAGATTCAAAGGAGAGCATCCTAAAGCGACCATATATAATCTAAGATATCTTAAACTCTGTGCCAAATATGTAGCTATAACTAGTTCGAGTACCCTTGGCGTTGATAGAATGGCAACTGTACAGAAAATTCGCATCTATTTGTTACGGCCAGAAAACAGGCCGCCGCCAGGAACC